>NC_051216.1:5022273-5259773 GCF_015220715.1 Pygocentrus nattereri | reverse complement strand
AGTTGAAGTGAAGAAAGAGACAAAATGTGATGTTTTTAGGTCTATTTCTACACGTTCGGAGTCATTTGTTAGCAAATTTGGGGACTTAAAGGCTTTTTTTTGCTCAGAAAAAGGCTTTATTCATCCTAACATTAGTGCTGGTTCTGTAATGCGAAAATCACTAATATCACGTTTATAAACCTTGACATGATGATTACAGTGAGGTGTCTGAGCTTTCAGATGAAAGTCATATGACGTCATGGGTTTGGGACCTCGTTTGCATCTGGCTGTGTGAGCCTGAAATTTCACATGGAATGTTTAAATGAAGGGGGTCCTGGTCTACAGCCCAAGGTCCCACAGGAGATGAGCCCCTCTTCCCTTTTGCTCTCCCTCTCTCTCAGTTTCACAGCATCGCTATGTGAATAAACAACAACAGCACATGACGTAATCACTTAAATTCACATCTTATTAGTGTAGGGATCTAGTGATGCTTTGACTGTTAATGATTGATTACAGTAGTAAAGCTTATATACAGTATCTTTTGAAAGGAAAGTGATCTTAAATCTAGTTGGAATAACAAATATTTCCCATTTTGAGATGGTTGTGCACTTATTATAACATTATCTTGTTTATTTCTAGACATTATTTACTTGTTTTTGGTCATTTTATTAAGTAAAATGATCTAATTATATTAGGCAGATAATGTTTCTCATTTCTTACAACAAGAAAAATGACCTGCACTATATAGAGAGATAATTTTACTTAATAAAGTGACCAAAAACAAGTAAAAAATCCAGGTAATAAGCTAAAGAATCTCACAATAAGTGCACAACTACCTCAAAATTGGATGTATTGGATATATCAAATAGATTAAAGATCATTTCACTTGACAAAATACCATTTCTATCTATCTATCTATCTATCTATCTATCTATCTATCTATCTATCTATCTATCTATCTATCTATCTATCTATCTATCTATCTATCTATCTATCTGTATGCTGGTTTTCTGACATGATATGGTATCCATAGTTCTGGCTTTTGAAGCCTTTCTGTCATGTAACGTGGTGTTTACAGCAACTGCAGATGTTTGTTCATCTTTAAAAGATTTATCTTCACTTGGCTGTCAACTACAAGACTCTGAAGCTGTTAGTGGTGTTATGTTCATGTAGGTATTTGCACTGTCAATTTTACTTTTAAACAAAAAAACAGAGAAGGTTACATCTGCACACAGGCTGATGAAATGGGTGGCACCTCCAGAGCCCCCACCATCCCAGCCCCAGACCCCCCCCCCCCCTTCCCCACCATCCCAGCCCCAGACCCCCCCCTTCCCCACCATCCCACCCCCAGACTCCCCACCATCCCCCCAACAGACCCCTCCAACATCCCACCCCCAGACCCCTCCAACATCCCAGCCCCAGACTCCCCACCATCCCACCCCCAGATCCCCCACCATCACACCCCAGAGCCCCCATCATCCCAACCCCAGAACCCCCCACCATCCACACCCCAGACCCCCCCACCACCATCCCACCCCAGACCCCCCCACCACCATCCCACCCCCAGACTCCCCACCATCCCACACCCAGATTCCCCACCATCCCCACCCCAGACCTCCCCCACCATCCCACCCCAGAGCCCCCATCATCCCAACCCCGGCAGAATTCGAGCACCATCACTTCCATCAGCACGCTATTTCAGGAAACCCAAAAAGCACAGAGGAGAAAAAAGAGAGCACGAGGCAGAAATAACAGAAATAGAGCGTCCGTCTGAGAGGAGGACCAGTGATGAAGGACACACACAGAAAAAATAAAGGGGGAAAACAGAAACTGAATTATTCCTCAAGCCTTAAACCGTGAGTCCAGCCGAGCTGGGCAGCATGACTCAGGAGAGAAAAAAGAAAGAGAGGATAAGAGGGGAAAGGGGGACAAGGGAAAGAGAGACAGAGAAAGCAGACAGCAAATTAGAGAAACAGGAAAAGAGTGAGGGAGAGAAAGAGAAGGCAAAGAGAGTTACAGTAGTGCACAGTAGTGAGAGACCACCCCGCTTCATTGATTTATGGGCCAGTCAAAATGGCCATTGTGGACAAGTTATTCATTTCTCAGGATCTTTCTGAGGAGATTAGATAGAAGATAATCCTCTTGCACAAGGAAGGATGATGTCAAAGAAAATAAGTAACAAAAAAGGGGGGGTCAAAACAGAAATCATCAAACTGGGCCTCCTAACAACCACCTGGAAGACCTGGTCGACACCAAAAATGCCCCCATCAGATAAACAGCACTGAAAGCTTTGGTCTCTGAGAGAGAGGAGAAGATCAAGCTGCTTCAGATCTGAAAACATCCACAGGAGTTTCTGTCCATCCTTCCACTGTGAGAAGACCACTCAGCGGTGTGGGTCTGAAAGGACGTGTAGCTGATCAAGAAGAACCTCACTGAGAAAACGAGTCGGACACATCATACAAAGAAGCTGGACAATGGACTGACCACCCCAGAGTCCAGACCTCACCACTGAATGGGTTTGATTAGTTCAGAAAATCAACCAGCTTCTCAGACTGAGCTTTGGAGGCGTGTCTGCAGGTTCTTTGAAGAGCTGAAAGTGAGGCTCCTGAGAAGAATGGAAGCTGGAATGAAGGGAAAGAGCGACTCACTATAATATAGAAACACCTGATATTATATTCAGTTGTTAAATGTTTTCTTTTCTGCTTTTTTTGATGCTTCAGATTGAATAACTTGCACATAATGAATGATTCCATGAATGAAAGGCAATCTCTTCTGTACTGTACACATATAGAGAGGCTGGAAGTAAAGGGAGAGAGAGAGAGAGAGAGAGAGAGAGAGAGAGAGAGTGTGAGAGAGTGAGAGAGCGAGAGGGAGAGAGAGAGAGAGAGAGAGAGAGAGAGAGAGAGTGAGAGAGCGAGAGAGCGAGAGGGAGAGAGTGGAGGGGGATGGTGTGTAATTGAATTGAAAAAGGGACAAAGCCCGGCCAGATCACTCTCCAAAACATCCTCCAAAAGCCGCCACATTCAAAACCAAGTCACGAGTCGTCCCTTCCCTTGTCAAACCCTGCACCCGCATTCCGAATCCCTCCATCAGTCGGACCGGAAAAGGCACGATCCCTGACAACTTTCCACATCAGGCGGCGGATTAGAGGCCGGGGGTTTACACTGACCATGCCAGAATCAGGGATAACACTTTTTTGATTCAGCAATTTAAACTAATTTCAAGGCTGAGTCCGTGCAATTTTCTGGATCAGTGGAACGTCTTGGTTGGCTTGGTCACTCCGCTTATCGCAGGTATGGCTGCTGGAGAGGATGCCTATGCTAATGAGCGGCTTCTGGAGCGGCTTCACACTAACACCCCACCGAGGCGTTTCTAGAAAGCCGGAGCTCGATCACTTCACCTTCAGAGCGGCAGACTTTATTAGGGCGTAAAAGCCGAGTGTGTAACACACAAAACACCAAATACTGAAAAACGAAGGAACACTCAGGCTGTAAGTGATCTCAGGAAAACACTTACTGGGTCCTTTCTTTGGTAAAAAAGTCACTTAAACAGGAGATTCGTAAACAACACCAAGCGCAGAAACAATTATTATGTATATTATATTTTAAGGCCAGCAATTAATATTTAATATGTAACAATGTACACATTAGTGCAGATTTGTGCCTTCATGAATGGTGTGTATTTTATCATATACAGGATGATGATGTACAAATCAGCACATAGTCACATAAATCAACTGGAGCAGCAGACAGTTTTGTTTATATAGCACAAAAAAGAAAATATTTAAAATGCGAAAGACAAGAAAATAAAAAAAAACAAAGGGAGGAATATGCCCCCCACCCCAAAAGAAATGTTTTACCGAATGTGCCATTTATATATTTAATTTTTCTAGTCTGTTACTTTAAAATGTTAACTGTCAAAATACAACTGTAGAAAATGACATTGAAATTGAGGCCTCTCTCTTTATATCTTAATGGCTCCACCTCGTTTTAATAAATAATGATGAATGATAGTAAAGCAGAAACACTTAAAATGCCAATTTTGGATAAAATTAGATGGTTGTTGGTGTTGTTGTTATAACAATTTAAACCAAATCATAACATTTGGCATCTAATTTGAGAATGTAATTGAGTATCAGGTACAACAAACTGAGTGCATGATTTCAAAGCAAATTTTTTGAACTTTTAAATGTAACATCAGAGCTAATTATATTATGATACTATCGTTCAATAAAGTATGCTTTGCTTTAAAACAATGCAAGCATGAAAAGACAGACAAGGATGTCGATCAGTATAGCTATGAAAATGCATCCTGTGCTCAGTGCTAAAGTCACCCAAGCATTTACGGTGAAAACAGAAGGGACCCTAGTAGACAACCCTGTGGTACACCACGGTGACTGTTTACCGTTTAAGATGGTTCGGGAGAATCGGAGCAATCACATCAAACGCAGCACTTATGCCAAAAGTCAAAATAACTGAATTACGCTTTGCACGTTACTCACATCAGTGTTTGGGATGTCTTTCTGCCTCTACTTTATGACCCACATGGAAATAAAGACCTAAGGAGAAAAAGAGGGCATTCGAAAATAACCTAAAAGCATATTTCAAATAAAGTTAGGCTGAAGTCCAAACTAACTGGAGTCTGAAGGCTTAATTTCAAAGCAGTGAATATTGGAGCTCAGGAATATTGGAGTTCATGTTTAAAGGCTTCTGTGTTAACCACGTGACCTTAGAATATCCAGATAAAACGCCAGAAAAAAAGAGCTTAATCTGATCCATGGTGTTTTGCACAGACACGATGGAAATGAGACAGTTGTAAAACAGCCATCACACACCTTGCTGGAGTGCTGGTTACAATGGGAAGCCTTGAGGGCATTAAATAAATAAATAAATACATAAATATCAACAAATCATTTCGGCAGTGTGGCCTCCAGGCGCTGCAGCTGAGGACAGCATTAAACATCCTCAATTTATTGGCACTGTCGGCACCCTTATTTCTTTGAACAGGAATAACTCAAATGTGCAGCTGAATCCGGAAAGTTATTAAATTCCAATGTGTCGTTGTGGGGGTAGTGGGGGGGTTGTGGAGTCAACGGAGATAGAGAGATCTCTTTATTGTCATTTTAGGAACACTCTGTCACCTTAGACTCATCCGGCGACTGCTGGTTCCATCTAACGCTCAAGTAAAGCCTGATTGTTCGCTTTAAAAAAAAAAGTCTTAAAAAAAAAAGAAAAACATCACAAAAGGCAAACCATTTTCTGTCACTCAGACAACGGGAAAAAAAAACAAGTACATTTTTGCATTTTCAGGTCAGAAGCAAAAGCGAAAAGGAAAGAAGAAAAATGTTGGCTAAAAAAGCAATTTCGCCCATCGTGACATCTGTACAAATGCAGGGTGGCGAGTGTTGGCGGCGGTGCTGGTGTGGAGGGGGGTGGATGATAAGCTGTGGAGCAGGAAAGAGAGGTTAATCCCCCCTGTTTAATCTGGCGAGGTATGGGGAGCCCTTATCTCCCTACGCTCCTGCTGCCTACACACACCTTCTCAACTCAGCTCACATATACCCTCCCGTCCCCCCTGTCAGACAGGCCGAGCTCCAGCCACCCTGCTGGAGCAGCCCCTGCCCTGGGCATGTTCGCTTTCATACTTGGCCCTGACTATGTGAGTCCACACCCAGGGTGGATTCTCATGCAAGAGCATCTGTGAACAATACCACTTCCCTCCTGGGAAAATGTTCAGCCACTGTCATGAGAACGTGGCGCTAATTTATTAAAAAGAAGGTTTAATATGTGCAGAAATAATGAAGAGGAAAATCTTAAAACAATAAGAACATGAACCCGTTAAGTTCAATTAAACTTCCACATAATAGCTTTCAGACACAGTGTGGAAAAGAACCCCAGCCGGCTGTTTACAAATGCTTCACAGGTGAGTTTCTGAATCACACCTTGTTTCAAGGTGTACAAGAAAATGTTTTTCTGGATCACAGCCAGTTTCATGTGGGCCAAAAATGGGTTTTCTTGACCACACCTTGGTTTAAGGTGTATTAGAGATGGGTTTTTTTGGACCACACCTTGTTCTCAGATGGACAAGCGATGGGTTTTCTGGACCACACCTTGTTCTCAGATGGACAAGCGATGGGTTTTCTGGACCACACCTTGTTCTCAGATGGACAAGCGATGGGTTTTCTGGACCACACCTTGTTCTCAGATGGACAAGAGATGGGTTTTCTGGACCACATCTTGTTCTCAGATGGACAAGAGATGTGTTTTCTGGACCACACCTTGTTCTCAGATGGACAAGAGATGTGTTTTCTGGACCACACCTTGTTCTCAGATGGACAAGAGATGGGTTTTCTGGACCACACCTTGTTCTCAGATGGACAAGAGATGGGTTTTCTGGACCACATCTTGTTCTCAGATGGACAAGAGATGGGTTTTCTGGACCACACCTTGTTCTCAGATGGACAAGAGATGGGTTTTCTGGACCACACCTTGTTCTCAGATGGACAAGAGATGGGTTTTCTGGACCACACCTTGTTCTCAGATGGACAAGAGATGGGTTTTCTGGACCACATCTTGTTCTCAGATGGACAAGAGATGGGTTTTCTGGACCACATCTTGTTCTCAGATGGACAAGAGATGGGTTTTCTGGACCATACCTTGTTCTTTTAGACCACAATATTAAAGGAAAAGAGTAGATTAAAGAAAATCAGCTCCTGAGTGGTGCAACCATCTAAGCTTTGACCGTGTGATCAGGAGATCGCGAGTTTGATCCCTGGTGATGCTACAGCCGCCTGTAGCTGGGGGTCTAAGAGGGCACAATTGGCCTTGCTCTCTCTGGGTGGGTAGGATGGCCCCCCTTCTACCCCCATCACTCAACACGGTACTAGTCAGTTCAGGTAGTGTTTAGCTGACGTAACAGATCTGGCGGTCAGTGTCTCCTCCGAGCACGTTCGGCTGTCCCGTGACATTGCATGAGCGGCAGCTCGGAAAGTAGCGGCGGCTGGTTTCACAGGTCTCGGAGGAAGCCTGTGCTGCCTTCACCCTCCTAGCACTGGTAGTATCGTGTGACTGGTGGAGTCCTAAGTAGCGGGTCAAATTGAAGACGACTAAATCGGGAGAAAGTCGGGTACAAATCAAAAACAAAACAAAATAAATGTGGAGGTAGATTGTAGTAGTCATGTGGGTAACACACAAGACTCTATAACACCTACGTAAGCCTTTCATGACGACTCACATAAACCGACATAAACATTTATAAAGGCTCATTCCAACAAGCAACATGAGATAATGGCTGCTTTTGTCAACTCCTCTGAGTTTTAGTAACGAAGATCAGTATTTCGGTTGTTCCATGATTTAGCTGTAGACAATTTTGCGACATCCACTGAGAAATATCTGACACACAGCTGGTCAGCCTGCCAGAGTCCTAATTATCAGAATGAATGGAGATGTGCAATTGTGTGTCTTCAGCATAGCTATGAAAATATACATTATGTTTCCTAATGACATCAGCTAGAGGTAGCATGTACAAAGACTAAAACAAAGGCCCTAAAACTGAACCATGTGGGACTTTTTTTTTTTTTGATGAATGAGTAATGAGAAATAATATGAATAATGTATTATGTTCATTCATAATGCATAGTAAACATAGCTACATAGGTGTAAAGCATTCTTTTAAAAATGTATAGCTATGCTTTTAATGCCTTATAAATTATTTATAATGTGCTATGAATGTTTTCATAGATTCTTATACAACAGCTAGTTCTAGCCATTCTAGCTGATTGGTTGAGAGGCGTTCTAACTGTGCTGTTGTTTTGCCATAACATCACAATTTTTTCACAAACACTATCACGCCACTGAGACGCCGTTGCTAAGCAACTACTTTGACAGCTGTAGGAGGCGCTCGAGCCATCTGAACATTTTTACTCCTCACTTTGCCACAAACAGAAAACGGACACTGTTAAGATCACATCTGACCGACAGCCGATTTGATCCGACTCTGAAGATGAGACGACACTAAATTCCCAAACTGTCGTCACCACTGAGCAGCTTTTCAGTCGGCAGCTGTGACAGAAGAACAGCTGAACAACCTGGAATCAGCCAGAAATGAACCCAACACCATTCGCCAGACTAAACGGGCTGTAAGAGGCTTTACAGACCGGCTGGAACAAAACAACATTAATACTGATCTGGACAAACTGACCAAACTGAGCTGAACCTGATATTGGCTCAGTTTTATGGCTAAACTTCAAAAGGCAGGGCTTACAGTGACTATGCAACGAGTGGGCGGAGCTCGTTACTCTGACGTAGCAGCGAGCTGCTCGTTAAGGAGCTCTAATTAGGAGGAAGGAACTGAACATTAAAACATATTAAACGCCGCGTTCACGGCCAGTTTATTCATTTCTTACTGTATTTATTTAACTGCTGTATTAAAGCAGTAGAGACACTCGAGGAGGGAGTTATCACCAGTAACATCACGGCTGTGATGATCTACGGCCACCAGATCACAGCCGGGATGTTTTTTACCATAACACCCTCCCTCTCTTGCTTAATTATAGACGTGGTACTCATAGAAAGGTAAACCATAAATATCTTCTGGTTTCTGAAGGTTCCAATTTGAACAAATAAGACAAAAGTGGTTAATCTCAAATATGAAAACGTATGTGATTAACCATTGTGTGTTCACAGATTCTGGTATTCATACAAAGAGTTACCATAAATACGAGACGAAGCTGTTGAAGACGCTTTTGTCTGCTCATACGGCTTCAACAAAACGTCCTGTTCTTTAAACGGGAACATCTGTCTTTTGGTTCAAGCGTGAGTGAAAAAGGCAAATGCGATTCTAATTAACTGCACAAAACAGTGCGAATAAGCACGATCATTTTGGGTGGGATTCTGTGTGAATGACGAGCATATTTCCCCAACACGCAGACTGCACATTCTGACGGACCACTGTGATAACACAACCGGGGGGCAAGCCAGGAGAATGTCAATATCGCTTCCTCCGCTTAGACATAAAGAGGAACGGACGTGCTTCAGCCTGTTTCTGCAGAGAAGAGAGAGGCAACACATCCGCCTAGCAGATAAGATAAAAAACCGGAGCGCATGAGGAAAAAGAAGAGAAGAAAGTAGGATGAAAGAAAGCGAGGAAAGGGGAGGGGAGGAAAGAGAGAGAGAGAGAGAGAGAGAGGGAGAGGGAGAGAGAGAGCTATGAGGCGGGCAAACAAGCTCCAAATTACAGCAGCGCGCCGTTTCATTTGTTTTCATCTGAGAGTCATATTGCACAATGACATTAACCCTACAACTGTGATTAGCAGCTGAACATGAAATATGAGCGTATGCCTCGGGGAGGAGGGTGGAGAGAGAGGGCAGACGAGGCAGAGAGAGAAAGAGAGAGAGAGAGGAGAATGTGCTAGGCTGCCTATAACTCATCAGGTGAGTGTGGCGGCACGCCACAGCAAGAAATGCCACGTCGGCTGTGCACGACAGGACCCAGGCCGTCCGCTCAAGCCCAGGAACAATGCCTGAGGCACTTAGAGAGACTTAGAGAGCTTTCTTTTGTTGCTCGTCGTCCACTTGACCTTACAGTGAGCACTGTGTTCCCTTCCTGGATCGAACGGCTCCTTTTAATGGCCTGTTTGCAAACTGTCGCCTCGAATGCCTCCAGATAGCATTAAAAAGAGCTAAAAAGGGGCAAGGAGTTTGAAATGGACTTTACTAGCTGGATATCGGATATGCTGGAAAACGAGCCGATTGCAGACATAAACAAAGCGGTTATGTCTCAATTATCATGACAGCGGCTGTGCTAACATCCAGTACCGCCACATAAGAGCTCACAATGAAAGAGTAGGAGGAATTCAGTGATGGGATCATACATTGTACACTTGAAAAGTTCCAGTTATGCTTTTCATTCATGTAAATCAAATATGCTGTGCAAAACTCAGAGACCATGGATTTTGCTTCCACTCATTGACTGCAAACGGTCAAATAACTCAACACCTAAATAAAACCATTCTTTTTTACTATTTTATGTGTCCAACTTCTATTTTTGTCAAGAGACTCACTTTCAGCTCCTCAAAGAATCTGCAGACACGCCTCCAAAGTTCAGTCTTAGAAGCTGGTTGATGATTTTCTGAAGTGAGCAAACCCATTCAGGGGCGTTAAGATGACCCTTATATAAGAGAGCCTTATTAGTCCCACTACAGGGAAATTTCACCTTCTGCATTTAACCCATCTGCGCAGTGAAACACCACATACACACTAGTGAGCGCACACCCAATAGGGGGCAGTGAGCACACTTGCCCGGAGCGGTGGGCAGCCCTATCCACAGTGCCTGGGGAGAAGTTGGGGGTTAGGTGTCTTGCTCAAGGGCACCACAGTACAGTTGGCTCAGGGGATCAAACCAACAACCTTCCGGTCATAGGGTTGGTTCCCTAACCTCCAGCCCATGACTGCCCCAGAGGTCATGACTCTGGGGTGTTCAGTCCATCGTCCAGCTTCTTTGTTTGATGAGTCCGTCTCCTTTTCTCAGTGAGGTTCTTCTTGATCAGCTACACGTCCTTTCAGACCCACAGCGCTGAGTGGTCTTCTCACAGTGGAAGGATGGACAGAAACACCTGTGGATGTTTTCAGATCTGAAGCAGCTTGATCTTCTCCTCTCTCTCAGAGATCAAAGCTTTCAGTGCTGTTTATGTAACTATGGAGAAGATTAAATATTAAATGAATCCAGAGTCTGATTTCTGCACAGTGCTGTACTCATATGTAGAACCCATCTATTTTGAGACTCTCAGAAAAAAAAAAAAGGTTCTGGAGAAGGTTCTTCAAGTTATGCCATAGAAGAACTATTTTTATTCCCTGAAGATCCTTTCAGTTGGTGCTTTAGTAGAGGACAATTTTTGTAAGTAAGATGTGAGTGTGAAGAACCTTCATAATTACATGTTCTAGTAAGAACTCTTATATTGATAAATAACATCAAGGTGCTATAAAGTATGAAAATATTGTTTATAACAGAGTATGTTAGGGAACCACACTGGTTCTTCTGTGGCATCACCTTTCCAGTTTTCTAATAATTAGTAGGAAGAAGTAGAAAAATGGAGAAATGTTAGACGAGTCCAGAAGGATGAACAGAACTGTAGATGTCATCACAATGACTGGGAAGCTGTAGAACATCTAGAATGAAGTTCTAGTAAAATTAATGTCCAAAATTAGGTTCTAATGAAATTAACATCCAAAATGAAGTTCTACTAAAACTAATATCCAGAATGAAGTTCTAATGCAAATAACATCAAGAATGAAGTTCTAATAAAACTAATATCCAGAATGAAGTTCTACTAAAAGTAATATCCAGAATTAAGTTCTACTAAAAGTAATATCCAGAATTAAGTTCTACTAAAAGTAATATCCAGAATGAAGTTCTAATAGAATTAATATCAAGAATCAAAGTCTAATGCAATTAACATTCAGAATAAAGTTCTAGTAAAACTAATATCCAGAAAGAAGTTTTAATAAAACTAATATCCAGAATGAAATTCTAATACAATTAACATCCAGAATGAAGTTCTAATAAAATTAATATCAAGAATCAAGGTCTAATGCAAATAACATTTAGAATTAAGTTCTATTAAAACTAATATCCTGAATGAAGTTCTAATAACACTAATATCCAGAATGAAGTTTTAATAAAACTAATATCCAGAATAAAGTTCTACTAAAACTAATATCCTGAATGAAGTTCTACTAAAACTAATGAACTGAATAAAGTTCTAATAACACTAATATCCAGAATGAAGTTTTAATAAAACTCATATCCAGAATGAAGTTCTACTAAAACTAATATCCTGAATGAAGTTCTACTAAAACTAATATCCTGAATGAAGTTCTAATAACACTAATATCCAGAATGAAGTTTTAATAGAATTAATAATGAAGTTCTAATGCAAATAACATCAAGAATGAAGTTCTAATAAAACTAATATCCAGAATGAAGTTCTACTAAAAGTAATATCCAGAATTAAGTTCTAATAGAATTAATATCAAGAATCAAAGTCTAATGCAATTAACATTCAGAATAAAGTTCTAGTAAAACTAATATCCAGAATTATGTTCTAATAAAACTAATATCCAGAAAGAAGTTTTAATAAAAGTAATATCCAGAATGAAATTCTAATACAATTAAGATCTAGAATGAAGTTCTAATAAAATTAATATCAAGAATCAAGGTCTAATGCAAATAACATTCAGAATTAAGTTCTATTAAAACTAATATCCTGAATGAAGTTTTAATAAAACTAATATCCAGAATAAAGTTCTATTAAAACTAATATCCTGAATGAAGTTTTAATAAAACTAATATCCAGAATAAAGTTCTACTAAAACTAATATCCTGAATGAAGTTCTAATAAAACTAATATCAAGAATTAAGTTCTACTAAAAGTAATATCCAGAACGAAGTTCTATTGAAATACATATCCAGAAGCCTTCAATCTGAAACGTGGTGATTAAATCTTAAGGTGGATCAAACTTATCAAAGCATTACTATAAATAAATATTTACAATAAGCTGTTCATCGATGTCTTAACGTTCCCAAAGAACTCAAAATACCTCAACAGTCTTTATAGTTTATTATTCAATAAAATGACCGTCACTTCTAAAATGATGAAGAATGAAACATTTTTCGACACCAGTCCACCTGAAGCAGCACCACAGATGGCGTCGGCGGCGTCGACGGATTATGAAAAGTCACAATCTCCATCAGTGTGGCATTTTGGGCACTGAGCATCAGGAGGCAGCGCTGCAGCAGGCAGCCTGACTGAGTGGCAGATGCATTCTTTCCAGGTAAATAACTACACTCTGCTGTCAAATTGCAGCACCACGAGAAGCCTTTTGAGCTGAAAGCTGAAATGTTAGTGCACGTCCAGAATGGGAAAGCTTTCGTTTTGATATTCAGTAAAATAAAAGGACACCTATACGACTGTGGAACTGTGGCCTCCAGCTACAAAAACAATTACCAGAAAATCCATTTCTACATACACCTGCTCTTTTCCTTTTTTCTGTTGTAATGAATGTTAACGATAACATTCCATCGATTCACCGAGGTCCATGCGCTCGTTTGTTTACCACTCTGCAATAGAAAACTCAGATGGAGGAAGGTGGGAGATTCTGAATAAATAAAAAAGAAAGAAAGCAGCGCGTCCCGTCGAGGTGAATATGGCTTTTTAATAACGCTCTCTTCGTGAGCCATTTGCACGTTGCATCGTTCCTTCACTCCACAAGCTCAGAGCACAATTTTCCGCTCCATCTCCATTGTGTTATAAACGCCGACGAGGTTGAAGCTCTTCTAAATTCTCTGGGAGTGCTGCACATTTCGCAGTGTTAATGCGCCTCTGATGGCTGATGGTAGATGTATTAAGTGATCATACGATTTTAATGGCCATTTATTCCGGAAGCCTTGAAGGATGGCTGGAAATAGCTCCTACAGCTGTCACTCTGCCAAACCCTATATACATCTCAGGGCCCTCAACATCATCCTGACATGCACTACGCTGCACTCGGATTATTGATTAACCCTCAGACGTCTACAGCTAATCTGGTTATTTTTGCTTCGCTGTAATGACTACACTATACTAACGTAGTTATGCAAGTGATTACTTGGTAATTACATGGTTATTAAGATCATTACACTTCCATTCAATTCACATTCTGCATCATCATATTCAAATCTGACTTTTCTCTTCAAACATTAAAGTCAAACATTTCTGCAAAACAATACTGTGCAGGCCACAATAACGTCTAATATAAGAGGAACCCTCAGGGTCTTCTAGACCCTTCACAAAAGGTTTGACTGCAAATGACATATGTCTAAATTTTGGTTAATTTTTTATTCAAAAGAATCATTTTGGCTGTTGTATTTTGTATTAATACTCATTTCATTGTTATGTTTTGGTTGGAAGCGAAAGAGCTAAAACCTTGAAATGTTCAACAGAACTTTGTCCAGTTGAGATTTTAATCTCTGTCATGTCTGGGTAGATACAGCCAAGCGAGCTCTCCCATTGGCTAGGGCTTCAGGAGCTGGACTGAAGGTCTTACACATTAGGCCAACTAACTTAATAACCAGAAAGTGACAAAATTGTCCGATTTAGTGAGAAAAAAAATCAGTGTGCAAAATTGGTGGTTCTTCAAGGGTTCTTTAGTAAAGGTAGTGCTTCTATTTAGAACTATGAGTTCTATATAGAACCATTTCAAGGTTAAATGGTTCTTTGCCTGGTGAAATTCTTCTTCAGATGGATGGCAAATGTGCTAGGAATGTAACACAGCAGCAGCAGCTCTGTGTCAGGCGCCACTGTTAAACTGATACATACAAGCTCAGAAATATAATAAATGTTTATTAAGTTTCAAAAGTTCATGTACACCAACCAAAACTATGTCGAAGTGGATCATCTTGGGCTCAGCACTGACATACTAACTCAGTCCCATAGCAGTGGTTAGATCTATTGTCTAACGACCCTTCCTCACTTTCAGCACCCAACCACCTCAAATCCTTTATATTCATATCACTTTCCATTGCCAAAAAGGTTCTACTGCTGAACTGGAAGGACAGAAGCAACATTTCAATAAAGCTTTGGCTTGACCTCCTCACAGATCACTGCAACCTGGAGAGACTTGCAGCTAATTTCAAAAACAACACAAACTCTCCAAACGCATCAGGAAAGGGTTTAAACCCCTGCATAGGATTTAATAACTGCCCATGTTATGATTACAAAAAGGGGGCATTACTGCTTTGTTTATTGTTTTGTTAAGTATTTGTGTTTGTCTGTCCTGTATGTCCAGTTTGTCCATTGTTAAGTGTTATTGTTATCATTCTTCTTATTATTATTACTATTACTGTTATTTCATCCTTTCTCTTTACTTCTTCTTTTTTGTCTGTTGTTTTTGTTTTTTGTTTCGCTCAAAACAGGGGATGGGTGAGGGTGGGGAGGAGGGTGGTGTTTGGAGGGGTGAGGGTGGGGAGGAGGGTGGTGTTTGGAGGGGTGTTGGGTGGTTGTGGTGCGACATCACCTTATATCTGTATGACCATTAATAAATGATGAGCTGTGACATTAATAACAAAGTGAAAAAGAAATAATAATATGTCCCCTGGAAAAAGTGTGTGGTGGGGGGGGGGGGGGGGGGGGGGTGGCCAAGGAATGTTGGCCTGGGAATTTATAAATGTATTTATTTGTTTAAAAATAAATAAATAAATAAATAAATAAGATCTATTCTCGAGGTAACAAGCATTATATAAACAAATAAATGACCTTTGGAAGTCAAATTTTCCAAAACGTCCTGTTTTGAGTTCTTATATGTAAAAATGATTCATTTGTTAGTATCACTTTTCTTTTGATATTATGCTCTCAACGCTTTTCGACTTACATTCAAATAAATATTTATTAAATTCACCAGAACTTTCCCTGATCTTCATCCTAAACCTGGTCATGACCCTAAGCTTAACCCAGAATGTAAACCCAACCCTTACGTAACACTTTTGGGAATCAACTGCAGAATTTTACCAGATCAAAGGGTTTAATTTAGCATCAAAGAGGTTCTTTGACTTGAAACAGTGGCACTTTTGGTGCTAGATAGAACCCTTTTTTGTTTATGCTTTGAAGAACCACAGACAACAGTTTCTCCAGCAGAACCATTTAACCTTGCAGCAAAACATTCAAATGGTTCTTTAAGCTGTCGCCTCTCAGCAAGGAGGGTCTGGGTTCCATTCCCCAGCCGGGCGACCAGGGTCCTGTCTGTGTGGAGTCTGCATGTTCTCCCTGTGTCTGTGTGGGTTCTCCGGTTTCCCCCCACAGTCCAAAGACGTGCAGTCAGGCTAATTGGACACGCTAAATTGCCCCTAGGTGTGAGTGTGTGTGTGTGTCAGCCCTGCGATGGGCTGGTGACCTGTCCAGGGTGCATCCTGCTTTCCACCCAACGACTGCTGGCATAGGCTCCAGCACCCCCGGCGACCCAGAAGGAGTTTGTGTGTGTGTGTGTGTGGTTCTTTAAGGTCACAAGGTTCTAACGGTTGCCTTTCCTAAAAAAACCCTTAAGATTCCCTTTTGTGAGGGTGCATATAATATCAGGAGCTAACGTATGAAGCAAAGTGAGACCAAGTTGTCCACCTGGCAAAGAAGGAAAGCGCAGCAGAAAGTCCGGTTTTAAAGTTTCCTCCCGAGCTCACTGCTAGTTAGGAGGAACTTTAAGAAGTGCTTGCGCTGAGCCAAATTCCAAAGCCTTGGATAAGTGCAATGCATTTGGTAGCTGTTGATTATTTATTTAAGTACAATTTGTAATTACTCACAGTAAATAAATCACAAATGTTATAAAAGCTTTTTCGCATTACAAACTTTTAGACAAATACTCGAATCCTCTCGGGGATAAAAGACAAACGAACGTGCCTCGGTAGATGTGCCCTTGCGGATGGTGGGCTTTAAGCAGAAGAGCTAGTACGGCTCCAAGTGAGGACAGAATCCACACTCATTAGCACTAAATAAAGTGTGTATGAATAGATACCGGCTGTTTCATTCTTGCCTCCTGTCCCCTCCTGCGCTGGAGAACGAACCCAAAGCCTCTGTGGGTTCCTCGGGGGAAGCAACTCAGATCATTTCTCGCCCACGTAGCACAAGTTCTAACCCCCCTGTCGCCAGCTCTGGGGATTTCTGATGCCTACCCGTGATGCAATGCTGGATTTCATCCCAGTGCTATGAGCCTCTCATTAGCTTGTTTGCTCTCAGACAGTTTCAGTTAGAGAGTTTGAGACTGAGTTGAGAATTTTTATGCTGTATCTGAAGCAAGTTCCTCCCGTGACGGCTAAGGGTGGGATTTTAGAGTCCTGGATCTGTCGCTAAGAGCCGTTTCTAACAGGAGATCTGCAACGGCTCTTTGCGCAGGAGATCCAGGACTGGGGTCTGGAAGCTGAAGGTGAGCGACGCCCCACTTCACAGAGGCTGCTCTGGAGTTTGGCGACGTATAGAGGCAGGGGTACATTTGTGATTCCAGCTGCCACTGGGCTTTCTTCCCTGGATCAATTCATTTCCTTTTTCTTGGCCACTTCACACATTTCATCAAACCCCATTTTAAATGCCAGTGGTTCTATTGATTTCCATTAAGACGGCATGTGGCTCCTGGCCAGGACCACCGCAGGGATATTTTAGCGTTTGCTTTTAACACGCCGCTGCTAACAGCGTCATGACTGTACACAAGCCGCACAACAAGGGTGTGAAATGAGTTTAACTGAACCACTGACCGGCCGGAAAAATCTCAGAACATGCCAGCAACATCGCAAGGAAATCAAATGTGAAGGAGGCACGACCTTCAGCGTGTCGAGGTCTCATTGGCAGTCAGGTGATGGCTCACCCTATAACCTCCACCTGGCTTCGGGAGCAGCGGAGGAGGTCGTAGAGGTCACCCCGAGATCCATGGGGTGCGAGATCGACCTCCCGAGTGGGGGCTGCAGAGGCAGAGCTGCACACCAAACGGCATGAGAGCCGAGCTCCAATCCAGGGGATATGCGCTCGCTCGCGTGTCACACCGCATCACATCAGCAGGGGCAGAGAAGGGTAAGAGCCGGCCAAAACGACGGTGCCACCCACACAGAAATAGCCCTCCAATACAAAGCATTACACAGCGCAGAGTGAAAAAGGCCTGGAAGAGCCTTCAATTCCATTTCTGCCTCTCGCTGAATTCACCTCCACCCTCTACTGCTCCTACTTCAGAGTTATGATGAAAAATCGAAATGCCCTGTCTGATATCTACAGGTTAAAATGCTTTAAATGCAGTATATGTGAGGGTATGGCACTGTATGAAGTCTAGTGCTCATATACAATATGTATATCATTTTATTTACACTCTATATCTCTCTTCGTGTGTGTGTGTGTGTGTGTGTGTGTGTGTATAATCAGTTTATGTGCAGCATCCAATGGGTTTTGGCACAAGATGTGACCCTGTCCAAAGGCTACTACTTATTTATAGTATCATTTTATACACAGTATATATCATGTGTCATACTAGACAAATCTAACTATATACAGCATATATGGGGATACTGCAGTGTCTCAAGTCTGCTTGTTCATATGATGATCAGTTTGCATGCAGTGTGTGATTCTGTCTGAATTATACTGTCTATTTACAGTATATACCAATTTACATACAGTACATATCACTTTTCATAGTGTATTGATATTTCTATTTATATATAGCATATATGAGGATATGGTACTGTCTGAAGCCTGTGATATGCAATTTTATATTTTCTTGTACTGTGTATTGTATTGTATTGTAGTGTATTGTAGTTTACTGTACTGTAGTTTACTGTACTGTATTGTATTGAAGGGCACAGAGTTCTGTGTTTCTCTCAGTATCTGAGCTCTGGACCGTCTTTCTCTCTAACCTACTGGTAACTAGCAGAGACACTTTCTCTAGACAGACTGAGCTCTTCTTGTCAATCGCTCTGAAAAGAGCATTTGCTACATGCTGTAAATGTAAATATGTATATGATTTTATTTACAGTATATGCAAATAAGTATGCCAGTTTATTTATGGCATATAGGGTTATGGCATACTTATTTGCAGTATGTTTTAATTTATATACAATATATGTCATGTTTCATACTATATAGATATATCAGTTTATATATATATAGCATATATGGGATATGGGAATATGGCACTGTCTTAAGTCTACTGGTTTGTGGTTATTGCTGCTGTCAGGACAAAATCTCCAAAAATCTCAAGTTTTTGTCATTTTTCAGTTGTTGAAGTAATTTGAAAATGCCTGTTGCTCTTTACATTGTATGTAAATTTCATGATGAATGGACCAAATGAAATGGCCTAAAATGACTTTCAACATTTTTTTCTGACAACATTTATATGTCAGTTTATATACAGTATCAAC
The DNA here is from genome assembly GCF_015220715.1 of Pygocentrus nattereri. Classification (NCBI taxonomy): domain Eukaryota; kingdom Metazoa; phylum Chordata; class Actinopteri; order Characiformes; family Serrasalmidae; genus Pygocentrus; species Pygocentrus nattereri. The sequence continues at coordinate 5,240,879 of NC_051216.1, read as the reverse complement.
ATTCACACGGTATTTTCCATTTATATGCAGTGTATATGGGGATGTGATACTAAAGCCTAGCAACTTCTACTGCTTATTTACAGTAAATATCAGTTTATATGAAGTATATCTGAGTTTATATACAGTAGAAATGGGAAAAGGGCACTGCCTGAACTCTACAGTTTAAAAGAGTTTTGATACAGTATATCAAATCAGAGTTTCACCCAATGTGGGAAAGTCAATGTTCACCACTGTTAATGTTCACCACTGTTAATGATCACGACTGTTAATGTTCACCACCGTTATTGTTCACCACTGTTAATGTTCACCATTGTTAATGTTCTCCACTGTTAATGTTCTCCACTGTTAATGTTCACCACTGTTAGTGTACACCACTGTTAATGTTCACCACTGTTAATGTTCACCACCGTTATTGTTCACCACTGATAATGTTCACCATTGTTAATGTTCTCCACTGTTAATGTACACCACCGTTAATGTTCACCACTGTTAATGTACACCACTGTTAATGTTCACCACTGTTAATGTTCACCACCGTTAATGTTCACCACCGTTAATGATCACCACTGTTAATGTTCACCACTGTTAGTGTACACCACTGTTAATATACACCACCGTTAGCCTGGCACTAACTTAACACTGCATATCCAGTATTACACTGTTTGGAGCGTCTGAATATTCAGGGCTGAAGCCCCAAAGATGCAGCTCTAACAGCGCCAGCGGTGACAAATAAACTATCAGAAATCTGTCTTTTCTTCACGCTTCCCAAGCTGGGACTGACTTTTTTGGCACTGACAGTATCACATGTTATTAACACTATTCATAATGCATTATATTAACAATTTATAATGTATAATAAACATGGTTATAAAATATAATTCAGAGTAATTCATTTTTATAAATATTTATAACCATGTTTATTATGCCTTATGAATGCATTATAACATGTTAAAAATGTGTTTATAGATGCTTACAAACACTTACAAAGTGTTACCGCAACTTTTTTGGTCCAAAAACTTCAGCAATCTTATGTTTTTGGTGAAAAGCTGATGTTCTGCCACTTTTCAGTGGCTGAAATTTCTGTGCATCCTTATAGGGATGATTTGATCATGTGTTGACTCCATATGACCCTCAGCAGACAGAGATAGAGCCAGTGGCTCCAGCCTGGACCCACACTGCCCACACCATTAGTGGAACTGTCAGGATCTGAGCTTGACCATAATTGGCCGGCATGCTAATAATTGCATGGAAAAGGCATCAGAGCCTGTGATTAATGTGGCATCGTCAAATGGAGCAACGGATGACGAATGGAGGGGAAAGTGTCCCTGATAAAGCTGTATCTATGGCAACAGACAAACGCTGATACAGTGTGTTTTGAATGTCTGCTCTTAAAGGGTTCAGTGTGCAGGTTGCTGCTCTCCCCATCCCACCAGTAATTGCTTATTTGATGAAAAAGGACATTTTTAATCAGACAACATAATTGAGTGAGCACCATTTGTCACTCCTTTTGGTCAACGTACAGTACAAAACCTGACTGTGTGGATAATTATTTTAACATGCTGTTTCATAAGATTCGCTGAGCTACCAGAGCCCCAAAAATAGTTGGACTATTGTGTCCTACTGAAAATATATTTATTTTGTTGTGTTGTGAAACCAAACGGCTTTTAATTCAGACTCCAAATTCCAACAGTCATTTTCAGCAGCACTTCTATATGGAAGAGCATTATAATGCCCTTATGATATATGCTTATTAAGCCTTATCAAGCCAGTAGGCAATAATTAACCATCACTGGTAATTAGCCATCATTTTCTCCCATAAGCTGAAGTGGACAGCTAAAACAAGTTGATAGGCAAGTATTACGTATCAATTTGTTTATTTGCCATTCATCAATCATGTATAATACATGTGGACCAAACTACTAGACACTTCAAATCAAAGAGTTCTTTGTTCTTGACTTGGTCTCATCCAATCCTGGTCTTAGTCTTGGTTCAGTCCATATAAGGCATAATAAGAGCACAACAAGTGCTTTGGAAAACGCATAATTTACACGGATCATTTACTCTTGCTTTACAGCAAGAAGAGCCTGGGTTCGACTCCCCGGCCGGGCAACCAGGATCCTTACTGTGTGGGGTCTGCATGATTTCCCCACGTCTGAGAGTCCAGGTGCTCCAGTTTCTTCCCACAGTCCAAAGACAGGAAGTCAAGCCAACTGGACACACTAAATGACCCCTATGTGTGAATATATCTGTCTCTGTCTGCCCTGTTATGGACAGGCGGCCTGTCCAGGACTTTTCCTGCCATCCACCATTTGAACGCTGGAACAGGCTCCAGCACCCAGGAAGATAAGTGGCTTAGATGATGAGTGAGATGATGTACTGCTTAATAATGTTGCCATGTCACTATTGTTAATTACCTAGTCAGTTACTAAGCTATTGGCTTGACAAGGCTTTGTATGACCACAACAATGGACACCTAAAAATTGGTGAAAAATTGTATAATGTGAAATATTAGACTAATAGGGCTCTTGAAAATGTTTAATTCACCCTGGTAAATGTTTAATTATGTAATAATAAGCAGCAAGTTAATTAACAAACTACTGGCTTCTTTATACATAATAAGTGAATTATAAGGTCCCCAATACTGAAGTGTGAACTCATTTATTCTTTCAAAAGGTGGCACTTAAGTTTCATATTGTTTAAGCAGTTTCTTGGCAGACTTGCAGTTACTATGTCTTTGCATCCTTCTGAGTTCATGATCTCATCACCGAATCCAAGCTCTCCAACAGCAATATACAAAAAACAGCACCAGACTTTGTCATTTCTACCCCTGTGACTTACTGTAGCCTGGAATTTCTAAAGATAATATAAAGCTACAGAGAAAATGTGCCTCCTAACAATCACCTGGAAGACCTGGTAGACACCAGAACTGCCCCCATCAGATAAACAGCACTGAAAGCTTTGATCTCTGAGAGAGAGGAGAAGATCAAGCTGCTTCAGATGTGAAAACATCCACAGGTGTTTCTGTCCATCCTTCCACTGTGAGGAGACCACTCAGCACTGTGGGTCTGAAAGGACGTGTAGCTGATCAAGAAGAACCTCGCTGAGAAAAGGAGACGGACACATCAAACAAAGAAGCTGAACGATGGACTGACCACCCCTGAGTCCAGACCTCACCACTGAATGGGTTTGATTAGTTCAGAAAATCAACCAGCTTCTCAGACTGAGCTTTGGAGGCGTGTCTGCAGGTTCTCTGAGGAGCTGAAAGTGAGGCTCCTGAGAAGAACTGAAGCTGGAATGAAGGGAAAGAGAGACAGAGTAAATAGCGGAATTTTCTTTTAAACATGTTTTCTGTTATTTTATTCCCGATGCTGAAAAATAAATAATTTGTACTTATGAAAACAGAGTGAATAAAGTGCTGCCCACACACGTCTCGCAAAAGTATAGAATTATATAGAGACACGGACGCAAACTGAGCAAACAGTTCAGCTTCTTGCCACCATCAGTGCTCACGAGGCAACTCGCTCAACCTCCTTACTTTTGAAGACCCAAACAAACTGACCTCACCTGTGCAGGCTCTACAGCAACAAGTGGACACACTCGGTGACAAAGACAGAGATCAAATACGTAAAAAATATCAAGACTATTTTAAAACACACTGAAAGATCATCAAAGATAATCTCTTTTACAGAAAACAACAGAGATTAAGATCCTCATTCATGCCCTTAGAGAACCAAGATAAAAGCTCACAAATCCAAATGGCCTCCCACTCCATCTCAAACACGGTCCAGTCAGTTTATAAGACTCTGACACAGCTGATTCCAAAGCTAGAGCCCAGACTTATATAAGGACTTTCATGTCTGTTGGTATCCACAGGTCTGGCTTGATTCTGCTCTAAAGAAGATACATCAGAAACCATGTAGGATCCCGGAGGGTGGCTCTCAAACTGTGAGAAATGAAGGTTCTTCAAGGTCCAGTCAGTGTAATTGTTCCCTCAGAGGTTCTACAGTGGTTCTAAGGTCTGATTGTGAACCTTAAATCAGGTTCTCCAGGTGAAAAGTTGGTATTTGTATCTTTTCATAACCGAATGTTTTAAAACAGAACAGTAGAATAAAAGCCTGGAGGCGAGGCGGGGTGTGTGGAGTCAGTCCAGCTTAGAACAGATCATTTCAGTGGATTATGGTTCAGTTATGTTCCCTGACTGAAGGTCCTGAGATGGACCCTGTGATAGTTTAGTACCTGTATTTCTGAGAGTGCTCTTTCCCTCAAAGTCCCACAAACAGGTCCTAAAACACATTTAAACAGATGTGTACCAATAAATATGCGACATATTATTATAAAGTTAATCATATTTAGCTGTGTCTTTCAGTTAACACTGATGTAGATTATTAAACATACCTGATATGAAATACGCAACTCAGTTGGTCATTAAAATAAAGCTTGTCTTGCTATATGCCACAGTTCCAGCACTCAGCATGAATCCAACACGACAGAAAATCTATAAAAAGCAAGGCCGCCTTACTAATTGTTTGTTTTTACTCCATGATAACCAAAATAATGAACACAAAAACAAGTCCTGCATTTTTAAATCTGTGTTAAGTGCTTCTTGTAAGCAGATTAAAAAGATTATTAACACTCGTTTTACACAGTGAGGCTCATTTCTCAAATCGTTTTACAGCTACAGTATCGCGGCTACCGCAGCCTGGCCCGGCTGACGCTGCACTGGCCCGGCAGACGCTGCACTGGCCCGGCTGACGCTGCACTGCAGCTGTGGGGCTGCCTGGACCGACAGTGTTCGGCTGCATGAGCAGCTCTACATCGCAGCTGCGAGACCTCTTGGGTCGGCTGCCGACGCAGTGCTACAGTACAGCTATGTAGCTGCCTGGGCTGGCCGCCTGGGTGTCGCTGCACTGCAGCTATGAGGCTGCCTGGATTGGTGGTGCTCAGCTGCTTGATCCTGACCCTTACTGACCCCTCATGTTTAAGGACATTTTCAGCCTTGGAGGCACCGCGTCCCCCAGCATCCCTCCTGTGAGATTCACCATAGCTGTGGTGTGAAACTTTCTTGCTCGGCTAAAGACTCATTCCAGGCTAGCTAAGTGACTCCATACTGTGGTCAGTGGAACCCGACAGTTGTGGGAACTGTGGAGGTGTGTGTGTGTTTTCTGTGTTATGTATTGTTGTATTACTCTATATTATTATGTATTATACATTTTATTACGGAGTTTGCATGTTCTCCCCGTGTCTGCGTCGGTTTCTTCCGGGTTCTCCGGTTTCTCCATAGTCCAGAGACGTGCTGTTAGGCCAATTGGACAAGATAAACTGCCACCTGGCATGAGTGCGTGTGTGTGTGTGTGTGTGTGTGTGTGTCTATTTTGTTACTTTCTGACTGGATAGGACCCTTGAGTACGGGAAAGGTGCTATGTAAATAAAGATGCTGATGATGCTGATGATGCTGATGATGATGATGATGATGATGATGATGATGAATGTTCCCATTGCCTCTGCACCTTTCTCTAATGCCCCAGGTCATTTTCCTGGTCACAACTGCAGGTCTTGTTCTCATTTTGTGAAATGTAAATCTTTTGAGAAGATGAAAACATACAATGTTAGATAATTAATCTGTTTGAACTTCAAGTTCAGCTGCATTTAATGGATAATTAGGTGAATTTTACTTAAAAATATCTCCAAGGGTTTGAACTAGGATCTTAATCTCAGGTGGTTTTTATGTAGTAGATTATCTTTGATCAAAGATTTTTGAAATAGTTTTTACTGTATTGCGACTTGTCTCGTCACTGAGTGTGTCCTCTTGCTGTTGCACGGTCAAGTCCAGTCAAAGTCAGAGTTTAATTATATAGCGCTGTAGAAAAAGCGGCTTTATAGAAAAATCTGGGTCTGAGCCCCCATGAGCGTCACCAGTGGCGACAGTGGCGAGGAGAAACTCCCTTAGAGCAAGAAACCTGGAAAGGAATCAAGAGTCAAAAGGGAAACCCATCCTCCTCTGGTTGACACTGGACAGCAAACAGCATTAGTATTAATGCTCAGTCAGTTCATGCAGGTGAGGTTTGTACAGCACTGTACAGCATAAAGAGCGGTCAAAACGGTCCAGGAGGCTGGCAAGCAGTGGGCATCCGTACTGTCGCCAGGAGAACCTTCACAGGTGGGGACAGTTAGTTGGGTCTTCCAAAGGAAGCAGGCTGAGAGACTTGCCTCGTGACCACTGATGAAAGCCAGAAGCTGAAACGTGTGCTCGGGTTGCGCCAGGTTTCTTTTTTGTTCTCTAATGTAATAAAATATATCGCAGCTGTCAGAAGAAATCTCCAATTTTGTCGTTTTTCTGTTTTTGACATAATTTGAACACTCCTGTCGTTCTTTTCATCGTGTGTAACTTTCATGAAGAATGGACTAAAAGAAACAGCTCAAAGTGACTTGGAAAAAATTCTGGTTCCATTGACTTCCATTAAAAGTGAGGTAGGTTTTTTCCTTCTCCTGTAAAGTCACTTTTTCGGAGATACGAGGAGTCGGACTTTTTAGCAGTGTGTGAGCAACACTTTCCACTCATATCCACATTTTTTTGCTTTATGCACCTGCAGTAGTCTGTCTTTTATGCTTTATGGAGCACAACAAATATCTTTGTCCTTTAAATTGTACCTTTGGTGTTTTTTTTTTTTACTGGAGTTAAAATAAACAAAAGGTGCTTTTAGGGTCTTAAAAGGGAACCGAAAGGAGCCACGACAGAGCAGACATTTCTCAGAGAAACAGACTTCAGATACAAATCAGATCACTTCAGTAACCACCAGGTTCAGTCTGCAGCAGTGCAGCGATTCCACCAGCTTTACAGCTAATCTGATTATCTGATCCTGAGCGGTGAAAACGACGGCCTAAAAATGTCCAAAGGAGACACGTCAGCGTTGAAGAGAACCCAAGGGGAACCGTGAGTGGGTTAAAAACCCGAGAGAACTGAACATGTGCTGAGTCCTAAATCGCACTATTTTAGCAACAACAAAGCAGCAGCCATGTCAACCCCGTCCTCCCGACCAAAGGCTCAAACTGGAGCTCCTTCAGGTGAGACGGCGATGATGCAACACGGCGTCAGAGATCAAACGAAGCTTTGCTGTGGACTCACCTGACTAAACTTCCCTTCCTGCCTTTGTCAGCACTATTTCTCCCACTTTGGTGTCAGATAAGCAAACTCTGCAGCCGTTTAAGCCTCAGACGCCCAGATCTGTTAGTCCTTCAGTCACAAAACTGCAGGATTAATTCAGTTTAGTTACTTTTGCGTTTGGTTTACGTTCTCTTTGATCCCTCTTCTGACTGCTTTCTGTTTGTTTATAAAATATGGCAAAAATATGAACGATATTCTACCTACCAACACAAACACGGTACAGACTTAAAGTTTACAATTACTCTGTTCTTTGCAGAACCATGCACACTTAAAAACAATGGTTCTTCAAAGGTTCTTTAGTAAAAGAAAAGGTTCTATGTAGATCCTTGAAGACTCAAACAATGCTTTGCATGGTTAAGCAGTTCTTCAGACTGATAGAGAAGATGGGTAGACGGGTCTATATAGAACCGTTTTGAAAAGGGCTCTTCTATTGTTATGTGACTGACACTGTAACAAAAGGAGAACCCTTTCTGGTGCTATATGGAACACTTTTCAATGTTCTACGTAGAACCATCTACAGCATATCAATGTGGAGGACAGTTTCACGAGAGAAAGGCAAAGGCAAAGCATTCTTTGAGTGTTGAGCTCCGCCCCCTTGGTTTATACATACATACATACATACATAAATACATGAAAACCAAGGGGGGCGGAGCTTGGCTGGTCACAGGGCCAGTGTCTGTCTGTCTCTCTGATAGATGTCTCTAGACAGATAGACAGATGGAGAGATAGACAGATGGATAGATGGATAGATAGAGACAGACAGGCAGACAGGTAGACAGGCAGATAGATAGACAGACAGACAGACAGACAGACAGACAGACAGACAGATAGACAGACAGACTGATATGATATGATATTGATATGATATTGATATGATATGATATGATATTGATATGATTATGATATTGATATTGATATGATATTGATATGATATGATATTGATATGATTATGATATTGATATGATATTGATATGATGTTGATATGAGTGACGATTGCGTGATAACTGAGTTGTCCAGGTTCAGAGGGATTTGCCTGGGGTCACTGAGGGGTTTGTTCTGCAGAGGAAGGAGGTCAGTGGGCTGATGATGAAAATGAGCCCTGCTGCAGCTGATAAACTGCTATTGATCAGGCTTCTGTGAGAAATGAACCACAGAGAGCTTCGGAAACACCATCATGTTTGAAAGAAGGAGGTTAAGGTGGCTCTCCAGTCAACATCAGCCCAAACCATCGACTCTCAACGCACTCAGTTTCAATCAAACACAGGAAAAGTACATTTCATTGGGAAAAAATGAGCAGAATATGTTTGTGATGGAGATAAAAACAACACAGCGTTTAACTCAGAGTTATAGAGGCTTAAATGACAGTGATAAATCAGTTAATTCCTCAGTGGGAGATAACAGCCAGTCCGCTTCTGGGGCTTATCAGTGTATGAGGCATGTAGCTCTGAGTGGGGGGGGGGGGGGGGGGATGGGGGGGCAGAGGGAGAGGGAGAGAGAGGGAGAGAGAGAGTGAGCTCTCTCTCTGTCTGAGACTTTCTCTCTCTCACCCTTTTTCTCCCTCCCTCTCCCTCTCTAGCTCCCTATCTTTCTCTCTCTATCTCCCTATCTTTCTCCCTCTCCCTCTCTATCTTTCTCCCTCTCCCTCTCTATCTTTCTCCCTCTCCCTCTCTATCTCCCTATCTTTCTCTCTCTATCTCCCTATCTTTCTCCCTCTCCCTCTCTATCTTTCTCCCTCTCCCTCTCTATCTTTCTCCCTCTCCCTCTCTATCTCCCTATCTTTCTCTCTCTATCTCCCTATCTTTCTCCCTCTCCCTCTCTATCTTTCTCCCTCTCCCTCTCTATCTTTCTCCCTCTCCCTCTCTATCTCCCTATCTTTCTCTCTCTATCTCCCTATCTTTCTCCCTCTCCCTCTCCCTCTCTATCTCCCTAACTTTCTCTCTCTATCTCCCTATCTTTCTCCCTCTCCCTCTCTATCTCCTTATCTTTCTCCCTCTCTCTCTCCCTCTCTCTGTGCTGTGGATGAGTGTGACATGGTCACTGGAGGCAAATGTTAATTAGCGCTTGTCAGGCGAGTCCAGCCTTAAAAAGGGGGCAGAGAAAAGGTCAGTGTATTACATTATTTCTGCTGCTGTGTGAATCAGGAACTTCCCTCCCAAGTTTACGAGTTAGTAATGATCCGATGAGCCGTCCAGCGTTTCTCTGTCCAGTTCCTCAGCGGACGGCGGACGCGGACGCTCTTGTGATGCTGCGGGCCTGAAGGTTAACAGGAGCATGTTTTCTCTGAGGCACCTGCGTCAGTGTCTCCTGCCTCTGAGACCTTCTCCCAAAGGCCAGCCGCGCCAGAACTCTTTCTTTCTGGGTCTTTTGTTTTTTGGCAAAGTACAAATCAGATCCCAGTTCACTGATCACACAGGAGATGAGACGAGAAGTTAAGGAGAAACTTTCTTTGCCACCGGCCCCTCATGTGTCCTGGATTAAACACAGAGCAAGTGCTGGTTTCGCTGTCACACCTAAACACACCATTAAAGGGGAATTCCACCAAATTCTCAAAATTCCTGCACAGTCATTCACTGTGGTTTGGTGTGGAACGCTCTGTTCTAGATAAACTTACCAAAACAGAGCTGTTCACAGTGGTGGTGATAGGAACCAGACGTCCACCTCTAAAAGCGCCTCACAGAAAGTTGAATTGGTTCTGAAGTCACTGCCTTTAAAATCTTTTATCATTATCAATATTACACCTAAGACCTGACACATGTAGGTTCACCGGTGGCTTTGGATGATAAATAAACGTCTATATTTTTGTGCTGCAATTTAAACATTTTAATTACATTTTTTCAATTTAATGATGCAATTCTTCTCTTTTCGAAATCTATTGTTTTAATTATCTTTTCCTCATATTTTAATTTCCATTGTGCTTTAATTAATGTTACTTTTTACATTTTGATTCACAGGATTTTTATATGTTTGTTTGTAAAGTACTGAATGAATGTGGTGTATGAAAGCTGCTTTATAAATGCCTTGCCTTGTAGTCATGGCGACCCCTGGTTCTTATCACCACCACTGCAAAGACATCACACCAAACCCACTCTGAGTGACTCGGTTTACATCTTAACAGTTAAATTGTGTGGGAATTTTGAAAAATTGGTGGAATTCCCCTTCACAAACTTTAACATATCCATTAAAACAGGTGTAAAACTCTTTTAAAGCAACGGATTGATAAGAACCTTCTTTTTCATTTTCATATTCATCAACGTTTCATACAATTTTAAAGAAGATGGTTCTTCAAGGGTTCTTTAGTAAAGAGTACAGTTCTACATAGAACCATTAACATTCAAAGACCCGTGTGCAGAGGTTCTGCAATCGCTATGATGTCAAGCTTGTAACAGCAGCCGGATCCTTTTTGGTGCTATATAGAACCGTATACCACACATTCTCCATCAGTGTGAAGAACCATTTAAGCATGCAAAGTGTTCATGGTTCAATATAGAACCACGGTCTTTATTAAAGAACCCTTATAAAAGCGTTTTTAGGAATCTTTCAGATTGCTGATATTATGTGTTAGCTACAGTAGCCTCAGAGCTAAGGCAGCGGGCAAGTCTTATCTGATTGGTTACATTAGATGTGGTTGTGGAGGCAGGGAGGCAGGGAGGCAGGGAGGCAGGGAGTTTGCATTGTGTACATTTTTTGCTGAAAAGTTGCGGTACAGTCAGCACAGTGGGCTCTCCCATATCTCACGTCTGCCCTAAAGGCCTGGAGGCTGTAAGTGTCCTCCGTTGATACGCATTAAGCTTGCCTCTACACTTTCCTAATCACGGCCATGCTGACATGTGATTGGCCGTTTTGTCACTTAGCGACAGGGGGAAGAGGGACCCTGCCATCCCAGTGAGAACACAGGCAGGACCCCCCAGTTATTACCCAATGACAACATACAACTCAGCAGCTGCTGAACATCTTACTGTTACAATGGCTGTCAACTCACAGGCCATAAAAGCTGGACTTAAACCAGTCTTAGAGTCTTAGAACCAAGACTCAAAGAAAAAAACACCATTAAGCATGAAGAAGAATCACTGAGAGGAACCAAGACTCAAAAGGAGAAAAACTCCATAAGAACATGAGGAAGAACCACTGAGAAGAACCAATACTCAAAAGGGAAAAACTCCTTAAGAACATGAAGAACCACTGAGAAGAACCAAGACTCAAAGGGGAAATAAGGGAAACGCTCCTTAAGAACATGAGTTAGAACCACTGAGAAGAACCAAGACTCAAAAGGGAGCCTTTGAAATACAGGCATCGGCCGACTTATCAATCATCCCCGATATCTGATTATCTAATGCTGTTATCCTGGAATCGTTCTCTAAAGAAATGTCATTTATTCTCTTAGCCTTTATGTTCAGGCCTACGCTGACCGCTCAATAGTGGGAGAACAGGAAAACGAGGCCGTACTAATCCGGCATTAACGTCCACACCTTCATCATCGTGACACACATTACACCTTACAGAGGAGCTCCGGCGTGCGGCTGATGTGATGCCGTGTTCCAGAATCACACTTCAGTGTGGGTAAATGAGAGCGAGGCGGAGGTGCGTGGGGGGTGGGGGGGGGTTATTACCATGCCAAAGGCGGCCAAAAAAAAAAAAAAGCCTCGCTTTATATTCCCCTCATCTGCTCCGCTCCTGCAGCGCTCTCTGGTCCAGGCCTCACATCCACCCCCTAACACCCGCTCATGGGCTATACGTCCAAAATAGAGGGGGATGCGGAGAACATGACGTTTCTAATCTGCCACATGATGATCTAGAGGCGTCTGGAGTCCAGAGAATCTGACGTAAATCTGACCGATGCATAACTCAAAGCCTGACAGTGTACAGAGAGAGTGGGGCTGTTATATAGAGCCTTCCTTCCTCCCTGAAGATTGCTTTCACTTTGAAAGACTACACTTATAAATGAACAGCAGATGTTTTCTCCCCAAAAAGAGGGTCTGTAAGGGTTCCGCTGTAAATACAAACGGTTCTAAAGTGAACTACCTATATAGTTCTATGCTGAACATGCTGGCCACTGAATAACAGCAAGAATAGCAGGGAAGGTCACTTCTAGCTACAGCACTTCTCTCTACACACTTAAAAACCATGGTTCTTCAAGGGTTCTTTAGTTAAGAAAATGTTTCTGAATAGAACCATGAACACTCAAAGAACACTTTGCATGATCAAACGGTTCTTTCCATGGTGCAAGGGTTCTTCGGGCTGACGGAGAACGTGCGTAGATGGTTCTATCCAGCACCAAAACGGCTTCTGCTCTTGTGAAATCGGCAGGCGTGTAACAAAAGAATATGTATAGAACCGTCTATGGGATCTTCTTCATTGATCTGAAGAATCCTTTCACCATAGAAAGAGCCCTTTAATCAGGCAAAGGGTTCCTGGAGTGCTCAAGGTTTTTATAGAACCGTGTTCTTTACTGAAGAACCTTTGAAGAACCATCCTTTATAAGTGTGTATACACTAAACCTACGCAGCCCAGAAAATAAAACACAGTCACGCACATAAACGTAGCTTAAACCAGCAAACAACATTATCAACAACAACAACAACAACAACGTGTCCTTTAATGGTGTGGGCGCCGGAAGCCCATCCTGAAAAATGAAGCAAGACCCAGGAGATACTGTTTGACCTGCAGCCCAGCTGGTCAGATTCTGAAGAAGAGGGTGACCTCAGGACCTCACAGAACTCTGAACCTGTCGTTGAAACACTTTACAGACTGACTGAACGAAACCACATTCAGCTTCATCTACACTGTGAGAAATGAAGGTTCTGCTCAGGTATATTTCTCGTTCATCAAGGTACAAACAGTGTAAATGTTCCCTCAGAGGTTCTACAGTGGTTCTAAGGTCTGATTGTGAACCTTAAATCAGGTTCTCTAGGAGAAAAGTTGGTATTTGTTCCTTTTCATAACCGAATGTTGTAAAACAGAGCAGTAGAATAAAAGCCTGGAGGCGAGGCGGGTGTGTGGAGTCAGTACAGCTTAGAATAGATCATTTCAGTGGATTATGGTTCAGTTATGTTCCCTGAATAAAGGCACTGAGATGAAGCCTTGAGGGAACCACCCCAGAGATGAGAGGGGAACTGACTCAGAGACAGTTTAGTAAGTTTATTTCAGAGAATGTGGAAAACTTGAAGAAGCTGAGCTCAACCTGATATTCATCTGATATTCAACAGTCCATTAAAGTTGGTTTCAGTCATTAAGGACTGGCTAAAAAGTGCGTACGGTGATCGTCTTTCTAAGCCTTATTTCCCACATGTTTAACTAAAAGAAGGCACAATTGCTTATCTTGAAGACAATAGCTTTTCTTAACTGGGATGTGTGGGCAGATCTGCGAGTGACTTGATATGGGCAGTCATGGGCTGGAGGTTAGGGAACCAGCCTCGTGACGGGAAGGTTGCCGGTTTGATCCCCAGAGCTGACAGCACATGACTGAGGTGTCCTTGAGCAAGACACCTAACCCCCAACTGCTCCCCGGGCGCTGTGGACAGGGCTGCCCACCGCTCCAGGCATTTATGCTCACTGCCAGAGGTGGACAAAGTACACAAATCATGTACTTGAGTTAAAGTAGAGACCCTCAAGTAGAAGTTCCTCCCTTTAGACCTCCACTTGAGTAAAAGTACTAAAGTATTTCCCTTCAAATGTACTTAAATATAAAGTAAAAGTACTAAAAGAGTAATTCTGGCTCTGATGTCCTGTTATCATTTTTATAACCAGACTGGCTTCATGAACTCATTTCAGGTGAAAGTCCTCCAGCGTCTCTCTTGGTAAACCAGTCTTTTAATAGAACGTCATTAATTAGTGACGCTGACGTCTATTAAAATGTTCAGAAGCACAAAACACTGAAGGTAAACAGTTTCCATCAGGGAGAACCGAGTGGCTCTGAAATCACTTTTTACACACAAGCAAAGTTTCAGTTTCAGATTTATTTACAACTTAGTTCCAAGTTTAAGTTGAATAAAAACTGGCTTTAAACTCAGGATCACAGATGAGCTCCTTTACTATGTTGATCTGTAGGCCTGATCTGTAAATTTTTTGGGTGGAAGGTATTGCAGATATTAAAGCCCATTTGGTGTAATATTCAGGACTTCTTTGCTTTATTTTTTTGTTTGTTTGTTTTGCAGGGTTGTGCAGAACATTAGAGGCTCTGTGCTTTCAAAAATAGTGCATTAACGTATTTTATTAATTCTGTCATGATTGGCCCCTCCCAGTCCTCCATATGCATTTGTTTACATGCCCATGTGCTTCTTTGTTTTGTTTCCTCCCGGTTCTGCCCCCTTGTTTCTTGACCCCGCCCTTGATTGTTCCCACCTGTTTTCCACCTGTGTCTTGTCAACCCTTCTTACCCCTGTTTGTATCTGAGCCCTGTGTTTTACCTAGTCTAGCGCTGGTCTTTGTTTGATATGTTTGAGGTGCTTGGATTCCTGTTCTGTTTCTGTTTAATGTCTGTCCCTCCTGCTATCCGTGTTGGCTCTCTGACCATGGACCGTCTTAACCATGACTCTGGATTTGCCCTCAATAAATCTCGCTTTTCTCTGCATATGCGTCCGCCTCCTCATCGCTCTCCACCGTTACACATTCACTTGTTTGCAAACCTCAAATTTTTGTGGTGCATTATTATGTGCGTCGTGAAAACATCTTCAGATATCGTGATGTCATACTCCTGTCACATCGCCCTTAACCAGATGATATTCCACCAACCAAGGTTTGTAAAACACTTTAAAGATCATGCCTCTGGACTCTCTGACCTACCAGAAAATTCATTCTGGAGGAAAAAAAGCACTGATCAAAAGAGACAAAAGAGCTCTGAAAAGAAAGGTCACGGGAACGAATCAGGATAAAACCTCTCTCCTCAGCGGTGAGGATGATTGGTATTCTTAAAGAAGAAGGAAAAAGGCCCCAATGTACTGTACCAGATAACAGCAAGTTCCTTTTCATAATAACCCGAAGGGGGAAAAAAGGTGAAATGGGGTGTGAAAAATTCACAGGTCATTTCGTTTCATTTTTCCTGACAGCTCTCAAAGTAGATAAATGTTTTTTAGTCAGACTCCGAATTGCTTAATCAGCCATGCAGGCCTTAATTGAATAATTACGGATGCACATAAATGAACACAAAGACAGAGGGAATGGATGTGTCCGCAGCCCACCCCGGTTCATTAGAAACACGCCACCGCCAAGACGCTCTCCAGACAAAACCCCCCATACATTTTCATCAGCAGCAACCATGTAGCACCACGTCGGCTGCGGTGCGTTATGTTTGTATAATTCAGGCGAATAAACAGACAATCGAGAGGAAATAAAATAAAATAACAGCAGAACAAGGTAACTGTGGGATTTTATGCCTAATAAACCAGTCAAATTAAATTCAGTTCAGTTTTATTTGTTTGCTGGTTTCTACAGCAGCCGTTGGCTTATTTATCAAAGTCAAATCTGATCATAAACTGCGCGAATACAGATTTTTTTATTCACGTTCATCTCTGGCGCACATGCATGTCCTGTAGAAGTGCGGGCACGTTTGAGAGAAACGTTCACCGGCATTAAATATGCTGGACTTCCAGGTAAATTATCCAAATTGTTATGAATATCATCAGCAGGAGCTGAAATAAGCGTAAAAAAATGAAGATAAATAAATAAATAAGAATGAAAATAGACTACACGTTTAAAAACGATGGATCTTCAAGTGCTCCTTAGTAAAGAAAATAGTTCTATGTAGAACCATGAACACTCAAAGAACCCTTTGCATGACTAAAGCGCTCTTGGCACGGTGAAATCGCTCTTCAGATTGATGGGGAACGTGCTATATAGAACCTGTTTGAAAAGGGTTCATATATAGCACCAAAAAAGAGTTCTTCTATTGTAACAAGCCTGACATCGTAACTGTAGCAGAACCCTTTTTTGGTGCTACATAGAACCCTTTTCAAAAAATAATTCTAAGCCATTTAGATTGATGGAGAATGTGTTGCCTATGGTTCTATCTAGCACGAAAAAGGGCTCTGCTATTGTTATAAGCTTGACATCATAAAAATAGCAGAAACTCTTTGTGGTTCTATATTGAACCATGAACACTCAAAGAACCCTTTGCATGATTAAAGCATACCTTGTGTCATGAGTGTGCTTCAAACTGATTATCAATGTGCTGTGGATTCTATAGGTTCTATATAGAACCTGTTTGAAAAGTGTTTCTATATGGCATCCAAAGGGTTCTTCTACTGTAACAAGCCTGACATCGTAACTACACCAGAACCATTTTTGGTGCTATATAGAACACTTTTCAAACCATTTCTATGTAGCACCATCTAGATTGACAGAGAACGTGTTGTCTAGCGTTCTATACAGTGCCAAAAAGGTTCTGCTGTTGTTACAAGCTCCACATCATAACAATAGCAGAACCCTTTTTGGTACTGTATAGAACTTTTTTTTTTTTTACAAAGGTCCTTCAAGGGTTCTTTAGAAAAGACAATTGCTCTGTTTAGTACCTTGAATTCTATACAAGGTTCTATACATTTGCATCCTTAAATGGTTCTTTGCCTGGTGAAATAGTTCTTCTGATTGAAAATGATGGTAAAAAAGTCTCTTCTGTTGACGTTGGAACAGCAACAGAACCATTTGTGATGCAGTAAAGAACCATTTTTAAATAAAACGATGAAAAACTGTACACAAAAATAGAAAAATACCACATCGGAACGCGTCTCTGTAGAGGATGCGTTGACTTATTTTTACTTCGTTAATCAATAAAACAGGTAAATTTGTTTATATAACTTCATACGATAAGTAACCCTGAGCAAATTTTAAAAAATGAATGTAGATACAAGGTAGCTGTACCTAATAAAGTGGCCAAGTGTATGCCTAGTGTACTGCCTTTGTTTTTATTCGATAATTTGTAATTGGGCTCCTTTTTTATTTGAACTGTAACGCTTTACCAAAATAAAAAGCACCATTTAAAGAAAGTCTGTTATTAATATCATTATTATTGGACATTTGCAGCCGTGGTGATGCTGGCAGAAGCGCCGTGTATCCATATCTGACAGCAGAGATGCTTTTATTATTCTATAGGGCTCGGGAAGTGGGTGGGGAGCGCTGGCCTTACATCAATGCGAAAGGCCAGCGTCTATCTTGAGCAGGTTCCAAGGCCATCGTGGCCTGTGTGCTCTCACGCTCTGAGAGATGCAGCGGGGAGCATGGGGGGCTGTGATTCTCCTGCTTTCGCTCAGGTCCAGGGCTCCTTCAGGAAATCCTCCCTGAGGGCTGAACATGAAAGTCATTTTCACCAGCATGTCTCTCTCTTTCTCTTCCTGCTCTCAGCCCATCACCACACAGCACCTGCATCAGCGTTCAGAACACAGCAGCTGCAGCTCCTGCACTAACAGAGCGGCGCTCACACACTCTGTTTAGAGCATGCTGTGTTGTCCCTCACACACCCCCAGCAGTGTGCAGAAACAAACCAGCCAAGCCACGGAAGCCTGAGGAGCGTCCAGCCTGAGGAACGTCCAGCCTGAGGAACGTCCAGCCTGAGCTGAGTTTAGTGTACTAGCCTCATATCAGAGATAGCCACAAGTCGATTCGATTAGAGTCTAGAGTCTCTGATGTGAAAGTAGGAGTTGAGCCTTGAGTGTCTGTGGTGTGAATCTGAATTCTGCAATTTCCCCCTGGGATCAATAAAGGAATCTGAATCTGAATTGAGTCTTGAGTCTCTGAGGTATGAGTCTGAATCAAATCTTGAGTCTCTGAGGGGTGAGACTAAATTGAGTCTACTGTACCTGAGGTGTGAATCTGAATGGAGTCTATGGTCTGAGGTGGGAGTCTGAATCGAGTCTTGAGCCTCTGGGATGGGAGTCTGAATCGAGTCTTGAGTCCCTGAGGTGGGAGTCTAACTCGAGTATTCAGTCTTTGAGGTGTGAGTATGAATCAAGTCTTGAGTCCCTGAGGTGGGAGTCTAACTCGAGTATTCAGTCTTTGAGGTGTGAGCATGAATCAAGTCTTGAGTCCCTGAGGTGGGAGTCTGAATCGAGTCTTGAGTCCCTGAAGTGGGAGTCTGAATCGAGTCTTGAGTCTCTGAGGTGGGCGTCTGAATCGAGTCTTGAGTCTCTGAGGTGGGCGTCTGAATCGAGTCTTGAGACTCTGAGGTGGGCGTCTGAATCGAGTCTTGAGTCCCTGAGGTGGGCGTCTGAATCGAGTCTTGAGTCCCTGAGGTGGGAGTCTGAATCAAGTCTTGAGTCCCTGAGGTGGGAGTCCGAATCGAGTCTTGAGTCCCTGAGGTGGGAGTCTGAATCGAGTCTTGAGTCCCTGAGGTGGGAGTCTGAATCGAGTATTCAGTCTTTGAGGTGTGAGTACGAATCAAGTCTTGAGTCTCTGAATGGAGAGTCTGAATCGAGTCTTGAGTCTCTGAGGCGGGAGTCTGAATCGAGTCTTGAGTCCCTGAGGTGGGAGTCTGAATCGAGTCTTGAGTCCCTGAGGTGGGAGTCTGAATTGAGTATTCAGTCTTTGAGGTGGGAGTATGAATCGAGTCTTGAGTCTCTGAGGTGGGAGTATGAATCGAGTCTTGAGTCTCTGAGGTGGGCGTCTGAATCGAGTCTTGAGTCCCTGAGGTGGGCGTCTGAATCGAGTCTTGAGTCCCTGAGGTGGGCGTCTGAATCGAGTCTCGAGTCCCTGAGGTGGGAGTCTGAATCAAGTCTTGAGTCCCTGAGGTGGGAGTCTGAATCGAGTCTCGAGTCCCTGAGGTGGGCGTCTGAATCGAGTCTTGAGTCTCTGAGGTGGGAGTCTGAATCGAGTATTCAGTCTTTGAGGTGTGAGTGTGAATCAAGTCTTGAGTCCCTGAGGTGGGCGTCTGAATCGAGTCTTGAGTCTCTGAGGTGGGAGTCTGAATCGAGTATTCAGTCTTTGAGGTGGGAGTCTGAATCAAGTCTTGAGTCCCTGAGGTGGGCGTCTGAATCGAGTCTTGAGTCCCTGAGGTGGGAGTCTGAATCAAGTCTTGAGTCCCTGAGGTGGGAGTCTGAATCGAGTATTCAGTCTTTGAGGTGTGAGTGTGAATCAAGTCTTGGGTCTCTGAGGTGGGAGTCTGAGTCGAGTCTTGAGTCTCTGAGGTAGGAGTCTGAATCGAGTATTCAGTCTTTGAGGTGTGAGTGTGAATCAAGTCTTGAGTCCCTGAGGTGGGCGTCTGAATCGAGTCTTGAGTCTCTGGGGTGGGAGTCTGAATCGAGTCTTGAGTCTCTGAGGTGGGAGTCTGAATCAAGTCTTGAGTCCCTGAGGTGGGCGTCTGAATCGAGTCTTGAGTCCCTGAGGTGGGAGTCTGAATCAAGTCTTGAGTCCCTGAGGTGGGAGTCTGAATCGAGTATTCAGTCTTTGAGGTGTGAGTGTGAATCAAGTCTTGGGTCTCTGAGGTGGGAGTCTGAGTCGAGTCTTGAGTCTCTGAGGTAGGAGTCTGAATCGAGTCTTGAGTCCCTGAGGTGGGGGTCTGAATCGAGTCTTGAGTCCCTGAGGTGGGAGTCTGAATCGAGTCTTGAGTCTCTGAGGTGGGAGTCTGAATCGAGTCTTGAGTCCCTGGGGTGGGAGTCTGAATCAAGTCTTGAGTCCCTGAGGTGGGAGTCTGAATCAAGTCTTGAGTCCCTGAGGTGGGAGTCTGAATCGAGTCTTGAGTCCCTGAGGTGGGAGTCTGAATCGAGTATTCAGTCTTTGAGGTGGGAGTACGAATCAAGTCTTGAGTCTCTGAATGGAGAGTCTGAATCGAGTCAGCATTTTTTGGATTTTAGGGTGAGACTTCGGTTTTAGGTGGAATTAAAAGAGAATTTTTACCAATTTCTATACATTGCTAAATAATTAAATTACGATGCAAAACAAAATCTAATCTCAAATGCTGAGAGAAACTTTTCAACTCCTCTACAAGCTCCATCACAGAAAGTTATCACACTAAACAGTTATGAATACAGTGCCTGATGTTTTATAATTGGTCAAAAACATTTTTAACATCCATTCATGGTGGAGGGGTACGTGCCGGGTGTTGTCCAGCAAAATAGTACCTAAAGAAAATGCATTTTATCCAGATTGACCACTATTTTACCACCGTCAACATTCCATATGAAACTCAGAGCACAGCCACAGGTTCACTGGCAGTATCAGACAGCAAAGAATATGTTTACAATATTTTGCTTTGTACACAAATGAATTATGAAGATGATCTGGGAAAATCAGCGCTGGGTATATTCATACTGATCCGAGTACAACTGCACCAGTGAAAGCAGTGTGAGTAAAATGTTAGTGAGCGCATGGCAGGCTGGATCAGGTCTATGGTATATGGGTGGTTAAGCTAAGCACAGGAGACTGGTTCTGCGTGGCCGGTAAAGGTCAGGGCCGTGTTTGTGATGTGCTCGTTATCTGTCTGAGAGGCTGGCCTTCCCTAAATTACCTCATTATGTCCAGGACAGTATCGAGTGCACCCGTGGGCCAAACTACAGATGCTGTTGCCACCCTGCTTATGCATGAACACTGCCTGCGTCCTGCTGAGGGCTAAATCTGATAGAGGTGGGTCACGTGACCCCGAAACTGGAAAAGAAACCGCCTGTGTCCTGAGCTGCTTACTGTATGCAGTCTTTTCAATTTCCTATTTTAATTTACTGATGTTTACTGATCCAAAAGCTTCGGCAATGAGCCAGACTGGAAGCCTTCTTTAGGGCGGTCGCTTGGACTAATATTTACAAGCTAATAAAATGACAAAAACTAATTTTTGACTAATTAATGTTGCATGCCTTGTTGCAGAGGAGCGAGGTAGATCGCAGAAACAGAGGTCCCGCCACCGCGAGCAGAGCGTGCCTTTTTTAGGCAGACGATGAAAAAACAATTAAGGCTAAACTAACACAAATTTAGCGCAAGGATCCTACACTGCATGCACAACAGCTTAGAGATCCATGTTCCTAAAGGAAATGTCAAATTAGTATGCAAGAGCTGTTAAACAGCCAATCATGCAATAATACAAATCACAATCCTAGAATTAAACCTGAGTAAATGCACTTTATGAAACAATCTTGTTCATTTCAGAGCACCGAGACAAAGTTACAGAAAGACAACTCCTCTTTACAGCATTAACACCAGCCGGCACGTCGGAGTAAAGTCAAAAACGAACGAGGAATCTTCCGCAGTGGCCAATAAAACACAGTCCTAACCCCAGCAGCACAAACACGACCAGCTCATCACAGCAACATTGTGAGCAACTGCTAATTACGCAGCTTGCGAAAGCCAATAGCAGGCTGGCAAGCAGCACCGACTACCCAAAGCATTCAGCCAATCATTAACCTCTGCCTGACCCCCATTCAGCACCACAATCCTCAGGATTAACTCCGCATTTGCATAATTAGGGTCAGGAATGGACAAACAGCCTGTAAATAAGAATTGTGGGTGTGATATGATCAGACACATCTGACCCAGACCATCCAGCACAGTAAGAACAATCCACACCAGCAGCTCATAACGTCTTCTACTGGGCCATTAGTTCTATATCCTACCATATAGTAGCGTGCAGATCTCTCTGGGACTAGGTGTATGTATATATGCACACACATTTTTTATAGTTTGTGGCATGAAAAGTCCTGGTGGATTTTACATTGTGTGTAATTTCATGATGAATGGACCAGAAGAAATGGCTCAAAATGACTTGGAAAGAAGTCTGGTCTCACTGGCTTTCATAAAAACAGCAGAGAGAGAGAAAGAGATCAATCATATATTTCGTCATATATAATTATATAGTCATATAATTATAAGGGAAGCCCAAGCTTTAACCTTTAACTGTATATATACATACACACTATATACATACATACATACATATACATACATATACATACATATATATATATATATATATATATATATATATATATATATATATATATATATATATATATATATATATATATATATATATATGCATACACACACAGAAATACTACTACTAATACAACCCTACAACCCCATGTCCAAAAACCACTCTGTGAAAGACTGCACCATAAAATAGCACCATAATCCAAGAAAAACGTTTTTCAACATAAAATTACTACTACTACTACTCCTACTACTAGTCCTACTACTACTATTATAAATACTACTACTACTCCTACTACTACTATTATAATTACTACTACTACTCCTACTACTACTATTATAAATACTACTACTAGTAGTAGTATTCCTACTACTACAAATGCTACTATCCCTACTACTACTACTATTATATTTATTACTACTACTATGCCTACTACTATTATAATTATTACTAGTAGTATTCCTACTACTACAACAACTGCTACTATACCTAGTACTACTATTCCTAATACTACTACTACTATTCCTACTCCTACTATTATAATTACTACTACTACTCCTACTATTATAATTACTACTACTACTACAAATGCTACTATCCCTACTAATACTATTCCTAATACTACTCCTATCCCTAGTACTACTACGACTACTACTACTATTATTATTCCTACTACTACTACTCCTAATACTACTCCTACTATTCCTACTACTACTCCTACCAACAACAACAACAACAACAACAACAACAACAACAACAACAACAACAACAACAACAACAACAACAACAATTATTATTATTATTATTATTATTATTATCATCCTCATAATAATATCACACTTCCTTCTTAACATTAATGCACGTTAATGCAATAATATTTTATTTAAAAATATATATTTTTTCCTATTTCAGACTATTTCTGTTGGTCCGTTCATTAAATAACATGCAGTGTAAAGGGTACATCAAGTTTCACGGGTACATCAAGTTTTCAAATCATATAAATAAAACAAAAAAAAAGTGAGGAACCGCCACATTCAAATTAGAGTCAATTAAACGTATATATCATTTCTTACAATATATGAACAGTCCAGTCTGCCTTATTATTGCATTATAAAATGTAACAAAACTCGTCTCCACCTTTAGTCCCTAAAACGAACACACAAACACCCTGAACGTGTCAGAGTATTTCTTCAGTTAAATTATACTTGTTGGACACACTGAGGTCCAAACTGCACCCGACAGATAATAATTAGCAGGTGTGCATGTATTTAATTACATAATCAGACCACCCGCTGCCACCTACTCGAGGTATTGCTGCTTTGACAGGCTGTCAGTCTCTCTCTCACTGCATGTCATCGCACAACACCCACTAACCGTCCTCACACATAATTATAAACGACGGTGTCAAAACAGACACGCAGAAACAATCACAGGTCCACCAGCTTCACAGGGAGCCCTCCAGTTCCTATCACTACAACAACACAGAGAATGTACAGAACAACTATTCAGAGGTTCTGGGCTCTTCTGATGAGGGTTTGTAGTGTTTGTGGTCATAATTGGCATCAGAATCTTTGGTATGTTGTAATCAATTACAGTCCTGCTCACCATTATTGGCACCCATGATGTTTAAGTACATAATGTGGAATATCTCCTGGAAAATGTATCAAGTGTAACGGCTTTTTTCTATAGAGAACGTCTGTTTGATACAAAAGAGCAAATGATAAACAACATTTAAAACTAAAAACAACAGGAGAGGAAAAAACAGAAAAACCTAAAGCTTGCTGTGGCACTGGTATTGACACCCTTTACAGTAAATCAGTATGGAAACACATTTTGACTCACCTGTGCTAAATCACAAGTGAGAATCACCTGTGATAAATTATCAGTGCCCATATGACATTAATTACCCAATGACTGATGACTTGAGTGTTTTAAAAGGCCAATTGTTATTCCCCGTTCCTTTGTCACAATGGTTAAGACAAAGGAGCTGTCTGAGGACATCAGAAGTGCTATTATTAGGAAACACAAGATCTCCAAGGGGTATAAGGCCATCTCCAAAGACCTTGGTATCCCTGTTTCAACAGTGCACAATGTTATTAAGAAGTTTGCCAAGCATGGAACAGTCAAGAACCTACCATGGACGTGGAGGGAAGAGGAAAATTGATGAGAGATGTCTTCGAAGGTTGGTGAGAATGGTGGAAAAAACACCACGTCAAACATCCAAAGACCTGAAGGCCAACCTGGAACAGTCTGGGGTCATGGTTTCAACAAGTACCATACGGCGCACCCTAAACCAAGCGGAGCTTTATGGGCGAAGGCCAAGAAAGACATCATTGCTGAAGAAAAGATATAAAAAGGAACGACTCAGCTTTGCCAAAGAGTACCTGGACAAACCACAATCCTTCTGGGAAAATGTTCTGTGGACCGATGAAACTAAAATAGAGCTTTTTGGTAATGCACACCAACAGTTTGTTTACAGACTGAGAGAGAGGAGAAGATCAAGCTGCTTCAGATCTGAAAACATCCACAGGTGTTTCTGTCCATCCTTCCACTGTGAGAAGACCACTCAGCGCTGTGGGTCTGAAAGGACATGTAGCTGATCAAGAAGAACCTCACTGAGAAAAGGAGACGGACACATCAAACAAAAAAGCTGGACGATGGACTGACCACCCCAGAGTCCAGACCTCAGCACTACTGAATGGGTTTGATTAGTTCAGAAAATCAACCAGCTTCTCAGACTGAGCTTTGGAGGCGTGTCTGCAAGTTCTCTGAGTAGCTGAAAGTGAGGCTCCTGAGAAGAACGGAAGCTGGAAAGAAGGTGAAGAGTGACTCACCGACCACTGAAAAAATTATTATTCCATGCAGTTTTCTGGTAAATATGTTTTCCGCTTTTATGAATAAGTTCTACTTTTGAACAGAACTGTAGGAACTCCTTTATTTCACCTCAGAAAGAAATCCAGCAAATTTTAAATGTAAAAAACATGCAAACAAAGAAAAAGCTTGATATTCACTTTACTGTCTGTATTTTACTATGATATAAATAGTTCCTCCCTTCAAGTTATAAGGATCTATAACAATAAGCAATATTTTTGGGACAAAATAATAATAATAATGTTAGTAATATCAGTTTGGTGTGGAAGAACTCGACTGACCCCACAGAACACCTTTGGGATGAATTAGTGCGAAGACTGTGAGCCAGGCCTTCTCGTCCATCATCAGTGTCTGACCTCACAAATGAGCTTCTGGAAGAACGGTCAGAAATTCCCATAAACACTCCTAACCCTTGTGGAAAGCCTTCCCAGAAGAGCTGAAGCTGTTATAGCTACAAAGGGTGGGCCGAGATCATATTAAACCCTATGGATTAAGAACGGGACGCCACTTCATATGCGTGTGAAGCCAGACGAGCGAATACTTTTGGCAGTATAGTGTGTATAAATAATTGATTTGCAATTCTGGTTAAACTTAATATTTAATGATGAACTGAATCATTTTCCATGTGATTATTAAAACAATATTCATTCTGAATTGTTGTGAGATGCAAGATTAACAGCTGTTACCCAATTCCAAATATTATCATATGATCAGATGAATATATAATCTAATCCAACGTCAAGTTCAAACTGCTAACCGTGACCAAGAAAGCTGACTACAAACAGAAGAGCGAGTCACTAAGAACAGACGTCTAATGGTTCTATTAACAGTGATGATCACATCAAATCAACCATTTCCAGCACCTGCTACAGTGACCTTAACACGAAACATGCAGCATGAAAACATGAAGCACATGTCCTCGGATATTTCTGGCAGGAATACGCGTGTCTCTGTGAGTCGGCAGAGGTCGAGGAGTTTGCTAATGTCCTGAAAGGCTTGAATCGCTGAGACCAGCTCAGACTGACAGAAGGAAAAGCCGTCACTGTCAAAGCAGCTTTCCAATCGCCAATAACAGCTGTCAATCATCCGCGGCCATCTCCCTCTTTATAACCTTTTGTCCTTAATGTGTGGAAACCTCTGGAAAACAGCTGAAAGTGTGTTTCACTGCATTAAGAGCTACACCAGCGCATTTTCTCAGGGTGTAGAAACATCCCCAAACACTCAAAACCTCACAGGAATTGAAGACAAAGTGCCCATTTTTAGTGCAGAGACTCTGCATCCATTAAAACATGGCAAACAAAACAAACTAAATAAATAAAAAAGACAGAAAAATAACTGGAGTGACTGTAAAGCAGCTCATAAAAGGTGAAGTCTGTCATATCCATAGAAATAACTATATGAATGTTACATTAATCCCATGCTGTAAAGTGAACTGAATAAATAAACCCAGGTTATATTAATCCCATGCTGTAAAGTGGACTGAACAAATAAACCCAGGTTATATTAATCCCATGCTGTAAAGTGGCCTGAATAAATAAACCCAGGTTATATTAATCCCATGCTGTAAAGTGAACTGAACATATAAACCCAGGTTATATTAATCCCATGCTGTAAAGTGAACTGAACAAATAAACCCAGGTTATATTGATCCCATGCTGTAAAGTGAATTGAATAAATAAACCCAGGTTATATTAATCCCATGCTGTAAAGTGAACTGAATAAATAAACCTAGGTTATATTAATCCCATGCTGTAAAGTGGACTGAACAAATAAACCCAGGTTATATTAATCCCATGCTGTAAAGTGGACTGAACAAATAAACCCAGGTTATATTGATCCCATGCTGTAAAGTCAACTGAAGAAATAAACCCAGGTTATATTAATCCCATGCTGTAAATTGGACTGAATAAATAAACCCAGGTTATATTAATCCCATGCTGTAATGTGAACTGAATAAATAAACCCAGGTTATATTAATCCCATGCTGTAAAGTGGACTGAACAAATAAACCCAGGTTATATTAATCCCATGCTGTAAAGTGAACTGAATAAATAAACCCAGGTTATATTAATCCCATGCTGTAAAGTGAACTGAATAAATAAACCCAGGTTATATTAATCCCATGCTGTAAAGTGGACTGAATAAATAAACCCAGGTTATATTAATCCCATGCTGTAAAGTGAACTGAATAAATAAACCCAGGTTATATTAATCCCATGCTGTAAAGTGGACTGAACAAATAAACCCAGGTTATATTAATCCCATGCTGTAAAGTGAACTGAATAAATAAACCCAGGTTATATTAATCCCATGCTGTAAAGTCAACTGAAGAAATAAACCCAGGTTATATTAATCCCATGCTGTAAAGTGAACTGAATAAATAAACCCAGGTTATATTAATCCCATGCTGTAAAGTGGACTGAACAAATAAACCCAGGTTATATTAATCCCATGCTGTAAAGTGAACTGAATAAATAAACCCAGGTTATATTAATCCCATGCTGTAAAGTCAACTGAAGAAATAAACCCAGGTTATATTAATCCCATGCTGTAAAGTGGACTGAATAAATAAGCCCAGGTTATATTAATCCCATGCTGTAAAGTGGACTGAATAAATAAGCCCAGGTTATATTAATCCCATGCTGTAAAGTGGACTGAATAAATAAACCCAGGTTATATTAATCCCATGCTGTAAAGTGAACTGAATAAATAAACCCAGGTTATATTAATCCCATGCTGTAAAGTGAACTGAACAAATAAACCCAGGTTATATTAATCCCATGCTGTAAAGTGGACTGAATAAATAAACCCAGGTTATATTAATCCCATGCTGTAAAGTGAACTGAATAAATAAACCCAGGTTATATTAATCCCATGCTGTAAAGTGGACTGAATAAATAAACCCAGGTTATATTAATCCCATGCTGTAAAGTGGACTGAATAAATAAACCCAGGTTATATTAATCCCATCCTACAAATATAAAAATATATATCTATTCATTTTCATTTTGTTATGCCACGAAAACCAACACATTGATATTCATCCTATTCCACCTTCTGCTGCTTAGCCCCACCCATTCCCAAAGAAGTTAGTGTTTGAGCCTGGGCTGCTTTTCGAATAAGGCTCAGCACAAGCCAGCCAATCATAATAGGGAGCATTTGCATAGATCAGTTTTAAAGGCACAGTTAAAAAAAACAGTCTGTTCAATTCTAAACGATAAAGAAAGGGTCATGTAAACATGAATTATGACTGCTTTTGCTACATAAAGCCACAGTGTTCAGTAAACTTAAGGTTGGGGGGTGTGTGTGTGGTGCATGTATGCACCCATTTAGTTTATAGCAGTTTAGCTCCGCCCACTCACACTGAAGTTATAACGGGTGTTTCAGCCTGGATTTTTTAGAGTGAGGCAACCATAAAGTTTACCAACAGCGGTCAGGCATAACATTATGACCAACTCCTTGTTTCTACACTTATCAGCTCCACTTACTATGTAGGTGCACGCTGTAGTTCTACAATTACAATTTACTGGACTGAGAATAGTCCACAGGACGCTGCCCACAGGATGCTGCCCACAGGATGCTGCCCACAGGATGCTGCCCACAGGATGCTGCCCACAGGATGCTGCCCACAGGACGCTGTCAGCTGGATATTTTTGGCTCTCAGTCCAGCAGCGACACTGAGGTGTTTAAAAACTCCCACAGCTCTGCTGTGTCTGATCCACTCGTACCAGCACAACACACACTAACACACCACCACCACCACATCAGTGTTACTGCAGTGCTGAGAATGATCCACCACCCAAACAGTACCTGCTCTGTGAGGGTCCACGGGGGTCCTGACCACTGAAGAACAGGGTAACAGAGTATCAGAGAAACAGATGGACTACAGTCTGTAACTGTAGAACTACAGAGACCAGCTATACAGTAAGTGGAGCTGATAAAGTGGAAAGTGAGTGTAGAAACAGGGAGGTGGTCAGGATGTTAGGCCTGATCGGTGTATCTCAGTCTTAAAGGCAAGCCTGTTTATTTCTGAATGGTCATGTAAATATGAATTATAGTTTTTGGTAGATTATAAACTGCAAATCAGGGAACAAAAAAGAATAAAAATATAGGATGTAAAACCGTACTATACACGGTGGCACTGGGCCTTGTTTTATTATCCTATTGCACCAAATTCAGTTCTAGAGGAGCGTAAGAGGGATACATGTGTGAGATGTGCTGTACAACTAGCCAGCGGCTGGAAAAGGGAGATTTGTCCTCGAGGGATTCTCAGGCGCAGGCTGAAAATGTTGAATGTGAAGGACCTGGTTGCTGAACGGATGAGACTGTGGAGGCCTGTAGGCTCTTGAACGCAGAGCAGCCAGTCGCAGCCTTCATATCACACATAACAGCGGTAGGTCATGTTCGAAGCTCACGCCTCTCCTTATTGATGCGTTGTACAAAAAAGCCTTTCAGCAAATTAACAACCACTTCATATCTTTATTTCCCGACCCTGCCATTTTGTTATTGGATTGCTGGAAATTGATTTTTGCGAAACTAGTTTAAAGGATGGATTAAATTAGACGAGACGCTGGTGCAGAGACGTGTGAGCGCTTAGCTCAGATGGGGAAATCCATCTGCTAGTCCTGCAAAAGCCAACCAAGAAATCCCAGGCTGGCTGGCTGTGCTGGAGCGGAGTGGGCCTGTTCTCCTGCTAATCTGATCTGCTTCAGACCTGCTGGATTCCATCTGTTGGAGAGCTTACCCGAAGCTCGGCGAGAAGTGTCCCCGAGTGTGAAATCATTTGTGATCTAATGTCAGCATGTGTAGAGACAAGCAGGGTTGGACCGACAGCAGAAACGCCTTCCACCAATACACCTTAGTGGCTTTATGCAACATCTATTTGTCCGTCTGGCGTTTTTTTGATTGAATAGTCATGGATTTTTGACTACATTCCATGCCGATTCAGTCCGGGGTTAGAGAGCGATGTGCTATCGATTCTACCTTCCAGCTAGAGATTGTTTTGTGACTCGTGGAACTGAGTTAAATTGGCGGTTCAGTGGAGTCGTGAAACACGGCTGAAGACTGTTTGTATACGCTGAGTTTGTGGTTGTCCCGTTTTACCCCTGTGGAAAAAAGCCAGAAGTTATTTTTCGTTTTCAAGCACAAGCGTTTTCATGCCATCCTGATGGTCTCCTATAGCTAAAACTCTCTAACTCTGTGACTCGTGCTTTGGCAATGCAAATGAAGCTGCATTGAAATGTCTCCTTCTCCTGTTGGATGGTGGAACCCAATGAACCCACAGGTTTAGAATAAGCAATACTGATAAGCAGATTTATTGTTACTGGAAATGTTACTATATTAAAGCAAAGGTGTATCTTTGCTGTCGTATCCCCACTTTTCTGTTTTTCAGTTTTTGACATAATTTGAAAGTGACCATGGTCCTACATATTTTATGTACATTTCTTGATGAATGGACCAACAGAAATGACCCAGAATTACCTGGAAATATGTCTGGTTCCATTGACTTACATTAAAAGTAAGGTATGTTTTTTCCTTCTCCTGTAAAATTGGCATTTTGGAGTTAAAGGGCTTTGATTCGACAACAGCGATATGCACTAAATGTGGTGCTGGAAGTTGGCGTCAGTCAGTCAGTCAGTAAGTGACCCAGTAAATGTCTTGTCAGTCAGAGAATTGTGTTTTTTGTCAGTCAGCTTTGGTTCAACCAACACATTAAGGAATTAAGGTGAATAAATAAATAAAGCAGAGCTTAAATTTTCCTATGTCAAATGTGAAAATATGAGCAAAAATATAGTTCTGCAGAAGCTCCCATAAATACTTACGGTGCTAGTGTTGACTAACTTGTGTCCTGACCGAACTGTTTCCAAAGTAATAATTGTACTAAAGTCAGTCAACATCAACATACAGTCCTAGTTCACATCTTATTGACGATGTAATAGGGCTTGGTGACTTTATCCTCACCTGGAAGAGGAAAGAATTCACTAAACTGTCATTAGCTTCAGAGTGAAGACAGAGGACAGCACCCTCAAGCACCATTAGGTTCTGTTGCTACTCATCCAAAACCCATAAAACTGCACTGGTACTGGACAGATGGCGAGTGGAAAAAGCACAGCTCTAGTTTTCTGGAGCCAAAGGTTCCACTACTTTTCACAGTGGAAAAACTATTACAGTGAACATTAGGTTTAGATCAGATAGGATCAGGAAAGTTCAGAAGACAAGGTGAACATCTACAGTGGTTTCACATTTGCTCTGTCTCTACACACTTGTCCATTTCCAGTGTGTTAGAGAGGAGCATGTCTAATCCACTATCCCTCTCAGCGTTTACGAACCCTGACAATGTCAATTAAAGACAAGGCAAGCATCCCCAAAGTGGCCAAAGTGAACCATAACAATACGCTCCTAAAATTCCTTTCCTTCAGAGAACTGGCGTGAAGCATCACTGTTAATAGGGAATTACAGATTTTCAAAACTTCCTGTATAATCCAGTGTGTGATGTAAACAGAGGGATTCAGAGTGGGTTTGGTGTGAAATGGTTCAGATGTCTTTACCATGGTGGTGATAGGAACCAGGGGTTGCCATGACTACAACACAGATATAGCCATTTTATTTACTACCCAGAACCACCAGTGAACCAACACGAGTCTTTGGAGCTTTATATGTGTTGATGGTGGTAAAATAGAGCATAATCTGAAAAAATAAGCTTCATTTTGGGCCTATTTTGCTTCATAATGCCTGCATGTACCTCTCCAGCATAATTGCAAATTGGAAAAAGCACATTTCAGCCAAAACTCAGGCATCAGGCAGCGAATTCATAACCATTTCACGTAATAAGGAGCTTTTAGAGGCAGTGAACTCTTCAGACGTCTGGCTCCCATCACCACCTCTCTGGAACGTATCCCATCACACAACCACCGTTATTTGTATCCTAATTGAATTAAGCCGAAAATCCGAAAAAGCGGAGGAATTCCTGGTTAAACTCCTCTGCGGCGTCTCGGCTGGAAAGTCAATCAAAAGTGTCTCGGCAGGTCGCCTCGCCCACCTGCCCTAACTGATCATTTCCTCTCTAATATCCTCGGCCCCCCCTCAGCCGGCTCTGCTGATGGAAACGGCAGCCTGTCCAGCTCCCCCGGGACCACGGAAACAAACCGCAGCGACGACTTCTGTAGGATGTGCGGTGATATAAAGTGAGCCGTGCAGCCTAACTGGCAGTTCACGTCTCATCACTCCTCTGGCAAATGAATTAGCAATTCAAAGTGCGGCCTGGGGCTTGCAGTGTTTATGCGAGTGTCCAGTGTGATGAAGGTTCACATTTGTATCCTGTCAGCGCTCTGTCAGCCACTTCATACTGCCCCAGCCATCTCTGCTCAAAGCCACTGATACATTCACTCCGTCTCTCCTTCCAAATCCACCCCAACGCAAAAGACGCGAACGTCAACACAGGCCTCTGCGCCACAAAGCCGTTTCTGTGCATCGACTCGGTGAAGCGAACGGGACGTGGGGGGAGAAGAAAGAGGAAAGTTTGGTGCCGAACCCTCCTCCCTTTGCCCTGGAGCTACTGTAGCTCAGTCAGAAGAGCAGCGTTAAACCTACACATCATGGTACAGGATCGATGATCCTAATTAGCACATCTAAAGTGGCCACAGTAGAAATCAGATTAGGAGATTATTTTTCTCAGCCGCTCTGATCAATGGGTTGTTTGAAGTGTTGTCTTATTAACGCCTCAGTAGTTCTCGCTCAGCAAACTTGCTAATGATGGCGGCTCCCTCAGGGCCGCGGAGGATCTCCCCTACGCTCTTGCCCCTCTATCAGTGCTCGCGCTCGCACAGCACGCCGGTACCGGTCTGAGGCTTGACTGTCTGGTGTAGAGCGCAGCACTTCATTGCTGTACTGTTATACTACCATCTACCCCTCTGAGCTGTGGATAGTGACAGTTTGGTGAAAATACAGTACACATTTTCCTCCCCTTGTCCCCAAATATAATCTAATAACATAAATATATTATTAATATGAATATAAATATAATATAATCCCAAACAAATATAATAATATATGGTTGGTTAGTGTAGTGGGTAACACCTCTGCCTTCTACACTGTAGACTGGGGTTCAATCCCCACCTGGGTAAACACCCTACACTATACCAATAAGAGTCCTTGGGCAAGACTCCTAACACCGCCTTGGCCTGCTTGTGTAAAATGATACAGTCATAAGTCGCTCTGGATAAGAGCGTCAGCCAAATATAATCAGCACAGGTGTTTGAGTTTTGTTAACACAGAGCTGAAGTTGTGGTAGTCATCAAATTTTGTTCATACTTTTAAACTTATGCCTATTTTTATAGATATACCCCCATAAGCAAGTCTATTTCATATTACTTAAGAGCACCTGTCTTGTGATGTTCTTGATTTGATTTTTCTATTTTTGATGGTTTTTGCACCAAAAAAAATATATATAATTGATTTACTTGATCACTGATAATAACAGGCTTGTCTTTAAGACTGGAACATGTAAATGAGCTGTGTTCCGATTGGCTGCCCTATATTGTGTCTCACTCAAAAAGCAGTCCAGACGGAAACACCCCTTATAATGTCTGGGTGAGTGGGCGGGGCTAAATCGGCTGTAGGCTGAAGAGGCAGATTGGGTGTCGTTTTTGTGGCAACGCAGACACAATCAGTTCAAAGGGCAAAAGGGGCTTTTTCTGCAGCTTTACTTCCACATATGTACAGCGTGAACTGATACATTTTCACAAATCGACAATGTTTGCATACATTATAAAATGCTGATTTGACTCTTCTAGCAAAAAATGTAAGAAAAAATTGGTTTTCCAGAATATAAACCCCATAAAAAGTGGCTGGCTTTGCAGTTACTGTCTACATATGGGCTGCGTGGACGTGAGAACTGTGAATATAGTACATCAACCTCCTTTAATAAAAGAGTTTATGAGCTTTGGATATTATATGTACATATATCACTGTTGCTGGATCGAAACCTCGTGTCTCTGAATTTGTAACTTTACAGGAGAAGGTAAAACATACTCTACTTTGAATGGAAGTCAGTGGGACGAGGCTTCTTTCAGAGTAATTTTAGCTCATTTCTTTTGGTCCAATCAACAAGGAATTTACATACAACGTAAAGGACTATGGGTGCTTTCAAATTATGTCAAAAACTGAAAAACGACAAAAATGGATATACGAGGTTTTGTTCCAACAGTAGTGATTCTTGAGTTTTGGAGCATTCATAACTAAAAGGCCACCTCCTGAAAAATTAAATTACCTAAAGACTTTTAAAATATTTTACTTTAGTGTGTAAGTTTCAAAACACACAGTTTATACAGTGCTGTGCGAAAGTCTCAGGCAATTTGTGTAGTTTGTGTTTATTTGCTGAGAAAAGTTTTAATATTTGAATAAACAAAATTTGTAGAATATTAACTAAAAAAAAAAAAATATATATATATATAGTGATGTTCTGGATGTTTGTGCGTTGGTGTGTTTGTTTACCCATCTCCAAGCCTCTCCTCGAGGAAGCCCAGTATTATATGTAGTTATAAAGCAGCTCCTGGTTTGACCAATCAGTGCTCAGTAAATTGAGCTCATGATGTCATTGATGATATTAACGAGTCTCTGTGGCGGCTGTGAAGGTGTCCAGGAAAAATATGGACCCGAGAAATTCTTGTTACTGTTTATTGTTTTTCTGTTTATTTGAATTGTGAATGCGACTTTATTCTAATGTATATTGTGATAAACTCACTGCTGAGGTCAACTGGTTAAAAATTTGATTAGATGCCTAAAACTCTCACCGTGCTCTATATGCACTTACATTACATATACTTACAGTAAATTACTGGCTAGTAGTTGGATTAGTTTCCCAGTAATTTACTGAAGTATAATAAGAGGAAATAACAGTAAAAGAGCTGCTGTACACTGACTCCACACTGACTCCACACTGACTCCACACTGACTCCACACTGACTCCACACTGACTCCACACTGACTCCACACTGACTCCACACTGACTCCACACTGACTCCACACTGACTCCACACTGACTCCACACTGACTCCACACTGACTCCACACTGACTCCACACTGACTCGCACCACCACATCACAGTGATGAAGCTACATTCTGCTGCACGCTTACAGAAATAAGCTGTACATTCATCATCACTGCTGGTACAAAATGCTATTTCTCTAATAAGGCAACTTTACAGTAGAAGGGAAAAAAAAAATGATCATAAAAAACTCAAAAATATAGAGATATGGTTTTGTTCAGACAGCAGCAAAATATGTGAAAAGTACTTTTAAATTTCCCACAAAATATGTTCATATGTATTTGCTGACCATGGACTGTACACGCACCAGCCACTTTATTAGGTACACCCTGCTAGTAAAAGGCTGGACCTCCTTTTGCCTTCAGAACTGTCTTAATTCTTCATGTCAGACTTTCAACAAGGTGTTGGAAACGTTCCTCAGAGATTCTGGTTGGTTATTTGAGTTCCTGCTGCCTTTCTATCATCTGGAACCAGTCTGCCCATTCTCCTCTGACCTCTCACATCAACAAGGCATTTTCGTCCACACAACTGACCGCTCACTGGATGTTTCCTCTTTTTCGGACCGTTCTCTGTAAACCCTAGAGATGGTTGTGCGTGAAAATCCCAGCAGATCAGCAGTTTCTGAAATACTCAGACCAGCCCGTCTGGCACCAACAACCACGCCACGTTCAAAGTCCCTTAAATCCCCTTTCTTCCCCGTTCTGATGCTCGGTCTGCACTTCAGCAGGTCGTCTTGACCACCTCTACATGCCTAAATGCAGTGAGTTGCAGCCGTGTGATTGGTTGATTAGCTATTTGTGTTAAGCAACTGAACAGGTACCTAATAAAGTGGCAGGTGAGTGTCTATGCCCAAAATCTCATGCATTGTTGTAAACTACAATTTTAGAAAAATAAAGATAAAACTTTCCACGAACGAGACCAAACAAACATCAAGCAATACCAATAAACATCGTCAACTTCTCAGCGCATTTAAAGCAACAACAACAGTGAAAAATATGTATTAAACTTTCTTTAAATCACTTCAACCCAAATGAACAAAAACGCTTAAAACGTTAAAATGTTTGTCACATTCCATAAAGCTGGGCAGTCCAACTCAACGGCGACTTGCTGTGTAATTACAGAACATATCTTAAGATGAGCCGACTTCATAAGAGAATGATGAATTTGGTATTTTAGCCGAAATAAATTTGAGTAATATTCTAAAACCCTGAGAATAATTAACAGGGTGGAAACCGAGCTGCAAAAACAGCCCATTTGTAAAAGGCCCATATCATGGAAAACACACTTTTCCTTACATTTTATGGGTTCAGGCATTATTTTTACCCAAAAAGTACGAACTCCAGGATGTGACCAAACAATTTAGAGAGCACTCTTCATTTCCCTCATCAAAACAGGGCAATGACACGAGAAAGAGCCACCAAACAGCAGCTAGAAGCAAGAAGAGAGGCAGAGGTGGCCACGTTGAGAGTAAAAACTCGTTTTCCCGGAGTCGTGAATCTCACGGCTGCTAAAGATGATGGCTGCGGATGAGGCCACACGGGTAAAGTGGTGCAGGGGCTTCTCCAGATGTCCAGCGCTGCATTAAAGGAGATCAGGACAGCCTTTACGGCGCTTAAAGCGACTCCAGGCGCGGCTTGCGGAGAGTAGAGAGAATGCGGAATGATCAGCCATCCACACGCACTCTAATCTCCGTGACTTTCCACGCTAAAGCTGATAAACGGCATTAGAGTGAGCTTAATACGCAGGGACTGGGCCCCGGCCAGCTGAAGTTTGAGGTGACGTCGGGGATATGACTCAAACTCTGACAGGAACGCACCAATCAGGCTGATCTATTACAGCCCTGTCTCCATCAACAAACTCCGGCGGTGCGCGGAGCGAGAGCTGACACCGGAAACTGATCTCTTCTCAGCCTTGGTTCTCCATGCCTGGAATTAATGGCGAGACGCCGGGCAGCCGGACTTGCCATTTCT
Source organism: Pygocentrus nattereri (assembly GCF_015220715.1). Taxonomy (NCBI): domain Eukaryota; kingdom Metazoa; phylum Chordata; class Actinopteri; order Characiformes; family Serrasalmidae; genus Pygocentrus; species Pygocentrus nattereri. The sequence goes on along the minus strand of NC_051216.1, from coordinate 5,203,995 downwards.
CTGTTTGACAAGGTGCTTCTAGTGGAGAGTATTGGATCAACATTGAACATCTTCTCTATGTAGAGGGCAAACAGAAGGAAAAACAATGGAAAAGAGCGTCGGTGATGTAGCGGCGAACAGGCGAGTCGGCTTTCCGTAACACGTGGGTCCGCTCGGCGGTCCGAGGAGACCCTGCTTAACATTCAGGTCATGGGGCTCCGGGCTAGTTTTAAAGAAGAAATGTCAGGTCATCACAGATTGCAAATTTTGCCCGAGTAAAAAACGAATACATGAAATCTTTATTACTCACCAGACGTGGACGAGGGGAGGAGCGACAGCCGTGGAATAATTCCGGCGCTTTTCTTTTTCCGGCCTTCCCTGGGTGCGGCACGAGCAAAGTTTTACCTGTTTCTCTCTTTCCTTTTCCCCCCTCCTCCTCCTCCTCTCTCGTTTCTTTTACAAGTTCTTGAGCCTGTCATGTCAGGGTCAGTCTCTAATCGCGCGAGGGGCTTGATCAAAGCATCTGCAGTGAGTGAGAGAACACACAGCCTAATTTCTCACAGGCCATGGATTAATCCCCTCCACTGACAGCACAGCCCCCCCTCGCCTCGCTCCCACCCCCTCCTACCCTCAGCAAAGCCCACAGCTGACTCACTCCGAATCCTGACAGGTCCCGCACCTGTGCTAATCAGAAAGATTAAATATACGAGGGGAATTGGGACCCCTGCGCTCTCGCTCTCCCCCCTCTCAGCAGATAAAAGATGGGGAGTAAAGAACAGCCTCTCTCTGTCTCGGAGGTGGACGATCAAAAGATCTGCGCATTTCAGGTTGTGGAGGGACTGCCTGAAAAACGCACACTCTTCAAATCCCACCATCAATGTGTTATCCAGAGTGTGCAGTCTTTTATCTCGCCCAGCAAACCCCAGAGCAAGCAAGTGTGTGTGTGTGTGTGTGTGTGTGTGTGTGAAGAGGGACCACCAAAACCAGCCACCCACCAAACTACCACGAGGACTGCTGCACCAGCCTCAGCAAAAGACTGGTCCTCATACACAACCTGCAGGTACAAAAGTTTGAGCATCCCGGGACAGATCACGAAGTGAACGTAAGTAGGGATCTTTAGGAGGGCACACTTTAACACGGTAGCTTACTGCACTATTGCTTTGCACGCTGTTCGGAAAACCCTGAAGGGTAACATTATAGCATGTTAAACTACCTTTGACCAGAAGGAGGTGAAATCCGGGGTAACATGGTGTTCGTCAACATATATACACTATATGGACGAAAGTATTGGGACACCTAGACGTCACACCCACAAGAGCTTGGATGATCTCATTCTAAATCCATAGGCATTAATAGTTGATTAATAGAGTTGCTCCCCCTTTGCAGCTCTAGATTCCAATGTTCTGGGAAGATTTCATTTTCTCTGTGGGAATTTTCTTCTTCATCCAGAAGAGCATTTGTACAGAAGAGGTCAGATGATGAAGTTGGATGAGAGGGCCTGACTCACAGTGTCCGTTCTAGTTCATCGCAAACGCCGCTCAGCTCCGCCCTCTAAAGACGTCATTAACAACCATCAAATAAACAAACGTCTCTCAGCTCCGCCCTCTAAAGACGTCATTAACGACCATCAAATAAACAAACGTCTCTCAGCTCCGCCCTCTAAAGACGTCATTAACAACCATCAAATAAACAAACGCCGCTCAGCTCCGCCCTCTAAATGAGTCATTAACAACCATCAAATAAACAAACGCCGCTCAGCTCCGCCCTCTAAAGACGTCATTAACAACCATCAAATAAACAGACGCCGCTCAGCTCCGCCCTCTAAAGACGTCATTAACAACCATCAAATAAACAAACGCCGCTCAGCTCCGCCCTCTAAAGACGTCATTAACAACCATCAAATAAACAAACGCCGCTCAGCTCCGCCCTCTAAAGACGTCATTAACAACCATCAAATAAACAAACGTCTCTCAGCTCCGCCCTCTAAAGGCGTCATTAACAACCATCAAATAAACAAACGCCGCTCAGCTCCGCCCTCTAAAGACGTCATTAACAACCATCAAACAAACAAACGCCGCTCAGCTCCGCCCTATAAAGACGTCATTAACAACCATCAAACAAACAAACGCCGCTCAGCTCCGCCCTCTAAAGACGTCATTAACAACCATCAAATAAACAAACGCCGCTCAGCTCCGCCCTCTAAAGACGTCATTAACAACCATCAAATAAACAAACGCCGCTCAGCTCCACCCTCTAAAGACGTCATTAACAACCATCAAATAAACAAACGTCTCTCAGCTCCGCCCTCTAAAGACGTCATTAACGACCATCAAATAAACAAACGCCGCTCAGCTCCGCCCTCTAAAGACGTCATTAACGACCATCAAATAAACAAACGCCGCTCAGCTCCGCCCTCTAAAGGCGTCATTAACAACCATCAAATAAACAAACGCCGCTCAGCTCCGCCCTATAAAGACGTCATTAACAACCATCAAATAAACAAACGCCGCTCAGCTCCGCCCTCTAAAGACGTCATTAACAACCATCAAATAAACAAACGCCGCTCAGCTCCGCCCTCTAAAGGCGTCATTAACAACCATCAAATAAACAAACGCCGCTCAGCTCCACCCTATAAATGCGTCATTAACAACCATCAAATAAACAAACGCCGCTCAGCTCCGCCCTCTAAAGACGTCATTAACAACCATCAAATAAACAAACGCCACTCAGCTCCGCCCTCTAAAGGCGTCATTAACAACCATCAAATAAACAAACGCCGCTCAGCTCCGCCCTCTAAAGACGTCATTACCAACCATCAAATAAACAAACGCCGCTCAGCTCCGCCCTCTAAAGACGTCATTAACGACCATCAAATAAACAAACGCCGCTCAGCTCCGCCCTCTAAAGACGTTCTACTCTTTAAAAGTTGTAGTTTGTACAGCAGTGAATGTTTTATTCATCTCATTATTCATATTTGAAATATTGTAAATATTGTAAATATGTGCATCAATCCTCCTTCAGTTGCACCCTTTACTTTCATGAAATGTCAATTCCAGGCAGTTTGACAGCTTCTGTCAACAAAGAAACGCAGCACACCAGCAGACACGTTAAAGTCAGGTTGCTTTATTGCTGTAAAATTGAAGTGGTCCTAGTGGGGCAGCAGGTGGGGTGCATTTCAGACACACTATTACGCTCCATCCATGCCCCGCGGTGTCCGCCTCTGAATCGAGACAGGAGAGGAAGAGTGATGATATTCGGTCTGTTATGTATGTGTCATAACCACTTGAGGAAGCAGAAAAGTGTCTCGGAAAGTCACAGTGTGTGGTATAATTTAACCAGAAGATGAGGGAGTGAGAGAGATGAAATGGTCACAGTAGGTCTTTCAAGTCCACTCCAACTACACAAAACAAAGCAGAAGAAAGTTGCGTGCTGAAACGGACAGAGAGCAGCCTCTGCCAGCCCGGCTCTGGCCTCCGTCAGGTTGCTGCTCCACTGAGCATATACACTTATCTGCGAGGGAGAAAATCAAGGGTAATTGCATGTTCATGCAACAGATAACGCAGACCGCCTAACAGCGGGAGACAGAGGGATAGCTGCTGCCAATTTCTCTCCGACAGCCTGTCTCCAACTCGCTCTACTAAGTATCCTCCAGATTAGACTGTTCAAAATCTCCATGCACTTCAATAAACATCCCCTTCTCTGTTTGCAGAGAGCACAAAAGCACGCTGTAAATTCATACTAATTATTTGGGACTCAAAGCTCATTGAAACAGGAGGACAAGTTCTATCGAAAGTGCCGATTCGAACCCTTCAGTCAATCCCAGACTTGTGTTTGTAAGTAGAATAGGGCTTCAACAAACGACAGTCGAATAATCGACCGATTACTGAAACGAATAATCGGTTATTCTCAATATGAATCACTACATTACCAAATTACTTTTATGTAGCTATTAGTTTGTAAATTTAGCTTAAGGGTTTTTTATGTATTTGCTAATCAACAATAACATTAATATTCAAGAATTCACAGTTTTAATGAACTTTCAATAAAAAAAAACGGTAATGTGTTTTTCCTCTCAATTTATACCCAAGGATGTGCACACCAGCATCAATAAAAGTGGATAAACTGAATCAGTTTTCCTTTAAAATCGCGTAAATAAAAATCGATGGGAATGTAAACAGTGCAGTGCTTCGTGCTCTGCTGTCTGTCTAAGCTCTGCCGAGGCTAAATTTCCCAGAAACGGAGGTAAGTCAGTATCTCTCCGTGCTCCTGTGAGGGTCCCGCTCTCCTCTGAGATCAGATCTTCACCGCTGCAGAGAAGCTGCGCTCCGACGCAGCCGACGGGAGAGTGGCGAATGTTTGCGGCGAACTTTTCTAGAAACAATTAAATGGATGACTTTGTGTAAACGCTTCAGTTCAACGGGAGCCTTTGTCCAGCTGCCCTGTGTCTTCACGGAGAACTACCTTCAGAAAGTGTTAGTGAGTGGAGCTAAACGTTCATGGAGAACAGAACTTTGCAGTCGCTCTCCTGCGTTCGCCGCATTTAAACGCACCAGTCTGGAAAGTGAACAGGGTCGCTGTGAATAAGTTATTTGGTTCTCTGTTCCAGCTCCATTAACGATACCGGAGAACCTGCATTTCGAAATAGAAAGCGTTACAGCTCGGCTCAGAAGATGAAGTAGGACGGCTTTTAACACCAACATCAGCCAACTAGCTCTGTAGCACAACTAACCGCCAAACCACACACCACTGTACCTCACACTCCCTGCACTAATGAAGGCACTTCTAATGGTATGTGCCTTAATTTACACACTATTTAGTTTGGGATGTGGTGCATCTTAGAGGTGAATCTTCATCCAGGGAACCGACAAGTTTCCTCGTCAGACGCTCCAGCGTGGAGGGTGTGCTCCCACGCCAGCAAAGCTCGGCTTTACAAATAACCACGGCCTGGTCTGAGTTTAGCTCCCACACTTTTGAGGGTTTTGTTCTTGAGGCTGCCGTCGTGCTGTTAACTCTCCAGTGAGCACTCAACGCGTTCCTAGTGAGCGCAAGAAAGAGGCGTAATGATGTCACCAACTAATCAACTACTAAATTAGTTGCCAACTAATTCGGTCATCGATTATTCGATTTAGTCGACTATAAACGCTGCACCTCTAAAGTACAAGTATTAAGATTTGATGTTCATGAAACGTCACTATATGTCTAAAGGAGAAACAACTAATAGGAAGCATCAGAAGGGCAACCTTGAAAACGTGACTCCATATGTACACTTTAAATCTAACAAAGTTAGTCATGCATCATTTTAATGAAGATATTTTTCTGGCCTTGCCATCCCATCTTTCACAACAGCTATTAGGAGTATTTTACTTGCTCACCAGGCTCTCCAGCGCTCTTGGGTTTAACCCCCCAGAGAAAAGCCCCGTCTCAGATGAAACTCATTCCCATTAGAAGCATGCACTGATATAACATACTGTGCATTCTTCACTGATTGAAATATTCATTTTTAGTAAGTTATTAGGCTACTTCTAAGTAAACAGGCCTACTTCACATGAAATGAGTTATGCAGGAAATCACTGACTGACATTTCTATCATAATTCTTCACCTGCCGGCCCTGTTTGAATCCAGCTCTGCAGCATTGGGTTCCCCTTGGCTGCCTCACTCAGTTCTTTCTCTTGGTTTAATTCTCCTTCTTTTTGAAGGCATTGCCCACTGCAAGCACCCAAAATTAACATTATATTAAAAAAGGCTGCAGCATATTTTAACCAGTTAGACCATCAACCCTCTCGACCCTTTTGACCTGGAGCACCATGTAAAGAGCTAATTCAACCCTCAAGATAAACGTTCTTCAATTCTTAATCTTCAATCTCTTGTGAAAACAGCTTTACTGATGTGGATGAATTGAATTACCAAAGTCTTAGATTCAGAAAAGTAGTGAAATGTATGAATATAATGGTAAATAAACATCATTACATTCCAGACCACTGCAGCAGCTGTAAACTCTCTGATGCCGTTTCACTCGAGTCTCCGATGTGGACTGAACGAAGAATGAAGGGTTTCCGGCTTGACGGTCAGTCCATACTGATTCCCTGAGCGTCCGTCGGTCAGTTTCACACAGAATGTAGACAGACACACGAATCCACGGTGAGAGGCGGATGACGTGCATCTCAGCCCCTCTTCACAGGCTCATAACTCCGGATGCGAGTCTCGTAAGATCTTGTGATAAGATGGCTCTACAGACTCAGGAAGTGTCTGGACTCGATTTCTGAGCTGGACTATCATAAAAGGTATTAATAGAGACAATAAGAAACATCTAGTTTGATGCGCCGGTGTGTTTTTCTGCCCCAGAGGTAACGTTACAAGTTATCGCCTCATAAAAAAATACGCTGACTTCTATCAGCGACGTCTCCTTGTTGGTTGAAAATCCATCACAAACTGAACGAAGCATCTTCAAGATCATGTCACAAGCTAGAAAGAAGCTTACACCAATATTATCGGTGTTAGCCAGCTTGCTAACTAGCTATAATTGGTTCATGTGGCAGCATTAAATAAGGTATTACTGCCATGCGAACGCGACAAGCTGCACATTGTTCCGAAGCACTGATGGAGATTTTTACTCACAGGGAATCCTATTGGTTATACCATACACTGCCAATCATTTCCACAACTTCAAAACACTCAGATCTCACACAATAACACGTTTGGAAGGTCATCGCTTTGCATGACGTTTCCCCACCTGGGCCACCCCGTCACTGTGTCCCACAGAGGAATGCAGTTCAAAAAGTGATAGAAGCTTGGATGATATGGCAATTTCATTTGGTCTAACTTTGGGCTACTCACATTTCTGCAGCCAGAACAGGAAAAATAAAAGAATTAATGTTATTATTAATGTTATTTTCTCGGGCAGCTCAGCACAAGAGGGCACATATCCCCCTCACCATTCAGACCCTCACCATTTTATCAGCTAACGCCAAAACATACATTCTTCCCAGCTTTGTACACAATGTCACCTTTTACAGTTCAAATACACCCCTGGAGTTTATATCGTTACACAAGCAGCAGGTTTATAACATTAAATACTCACATGGGCTGCACTTCACCTTCACAGTCTGGGAAAAGGCCCAAGCTTAGCTTTAGCTGTCCTTAAATAATGCCTGTGAAACTTCCGACATGCTCAGTAGAACCGAATTGGAGTGATCCATTTGGTGGGGGGGGGGGGGGGGGGGGGGGGGGTATCATGAGGTTCATATAGTTTGTAATCTTGTTCATTCTGTGGGTTTTTAGCTCGTTAGGATTCATGTATCCATATGTGAACAAGCCGTTCTCTGAGTTTAGTTTATCACTTATTGTTGATGGTCATTATTGTCTCCCCCTGCAGAGCAGAAGGACTGGTATGTACTGGGTTGGGTGGAGCAGTGGATTTCTATTTAAGAGCTCACCTCATTTCTGTGGGACAGAGGACATTGATTGGTTGGTTGATCAATTGATTGGTCGGTCGGTCCATCGATTGACTTGACTGACTGACTGACTGACTGACTGATTGGTCGATCGATCGATCGATTATTGAACCAATATATTTTGAGGGAAAATGTTGCTTCCTCATATTTCATAAACATACCGTAATCTTTGTTTTGTTTTGTGGTTTTGTGTTTTTTTCTTTTTTGTTTTGTTTTTTTGTTTGTTTGTTCTTTTTTTCTTTTCCTCCTTCTTTTCACACCTTTCACCGAATAAACACCCTTGCACTGATGTGCTATTTTGGTTTGCTGTCGCTCTTTGTTATAACCCACAACCTCGTTGGAGCAGATCTACCCTCACCTGTAAGCCCCCGGGAAACTTTCTCCAGGCCTGATGTGTGTCTTTACTTTTGGCTCTGAAAGGTTGTGACTCTGTGTTGAGCTGCAAGTGAGCAATGAGCGGCGAAAGGGGCGACACGAGAACCCCCTGCTCTGAGAAACAATTCACACCTCCCTCCCAACAAAGGCAGCCGTGCTGAGATGAGCTGGTTTTCTTCATATCAGACAAGCCATACAATAAACACAGCATTTAAACACGACTGTAAATGCTATCACGCTTGCTCACTTACGAAGACCAAAGTCTAGTTTGCTTCCAGTTTTTTTTAAATACCATGAAGACTGAAAATCGTGTAGTTCAACTGAAGGAACTTCATTATGGTGAAAATTGCACTTCATGGCTATGAGTGAAGGTTTAATTGCCACTTGTGTAACTGCATATTAGTAGTGCAGGAGTAATAACTCTAGATGTTTAAGGGATTCATTTGAGTTGCACCTTATGGTATTGAAATGTCTCAGGTAGAAACGAGACTTGTCGATGAATATGGGGTGGTGGGGGTGGTGGGGGTGGTGGGGGTCTGACATCAACAAGCTCATTGTGTTCAGAGTGCGGAGCTGATACCCATACAAAACGACAACATGTTGCTATTCCATCAACGCGGCCTGGATGTTTAATTCATTGTTGCAATAGCGCTCGGCCTGCTCCATATTCCAGGCAGGCGGGCCGGTGCGGCCCCCGGTCTGCTCTGTATTTCACACCTTTTTGTGTGCAATTCCTCACACCCCTGTTTGTAATGATATGCTAATCCTGGGCGACTTATTCCGCCGTTTGGGTTGGAAACTCTTTTATTTATGCAACATCCATGTTCTTTTCAGTCTACAGAGATCAAGCCCTGCTCCTACAAACAGTCCTGCTGCAAGCACATTCATACAAACGAAGAGAGAGAGAGAGAGAGAGACATGGTTAAAGGTGACCTCTTCCAAGCTTTATTACACCTGCTGTGTTGCTGCCTTTTAATGTGTAATCTACAGCTTTTCAGCTCAATTCCATCAGCTTCATTCGGCAGGCTTTCATTATTCATTCAAAAGCAGTAAAATAATAAAATAAGAAGCAGCAGTTCTATCGCTAAAGTATGCTTTAATTGGCTTAGAAGATTGCAGCACCCTCGAGGTGAGCGGCCTGCATTAACTGCGTCAGTGTGAGAGGCTTCCGTTCCGCTCGGATCCCAGTTTACATTTCTGTTCGCACGAAACATCTGACCCAGCTAAGCCAACACGGCTCAGGGAGGGTCGCGTCGGAGGGTGGAGTTCAAATCGGGGGCCGGATGCATGAAAACTTTCCTAAGGAAAAAACTTACGAAGGTTTGTAACCTCTTAAACTCCTCGAGACCACCGGTGGCTCCAAACCGCGCTCTGTCATGTTCTCCATAACGTTCATATTCCATAAGCTCCATTCAGAAGCTGGGCGTCGTGTGAGGCTGTAGCTCTTCTCTCCAGTCTAATAGACGGTGACGTCATTTTAAACCCTTATAATAAAAGAAGCTGAACTTTGTTTTTCTACTGAAAGTCGACCCGTTTTTCCCCAAATCTGGGCTCTAAACTATAAACAGACGGCGTCTCTTCAGTGATCTGCTCTGGAAACATCACTTTTAGAGAATAACACAAAGAGCGTCGCAGATTTTTGGCTTTCAGCAGTAAACTGTAAGCATGTAGTGACGTGTGGAGATCATAAAACACACGTTCTGTTCATTTGAGGGGCTTTTACTAAATAAATAAATAAATAAAACCATTTCCATTGATTTCATGCAGTTACTGAATAATTTGCCTTACGATTTATTCACGGAAATTCAGACGGACAAACCACAACATGTCCATGTAAGAAGTTCATGAGAATATTCTCAAAACAACACAAACAAGAAAAAGAAGTTCTCAATTATTCTTTCTAGATAATCTTTATTATTTTATTAAGACTTTGCCACTGTTTTCTAATGTTGGCTACGTTCCATTCTACCATGTGCCATAATGACGACAATGTGACTTTGTGTTAACTGTTATATCCCTAATTAGCTTTAATACACTCAGCGGAGGCAAATAGAGTCTATACATCACACCACGTCGTAACAAAGCAAACAAGGACTAGAGGTGATGGAGGAACCAGCCAACATGACCTCCTACGATAATCGATGGCAGAAAGCAAGAGACGAGGACGAGGAGCAGCAGATGCAGCGTCCGTGATGAATTTAGATGGTCACCTCATCAGATCTTAAAGCCCAAGACAGTGTGAGTCTATCATAAGGTTAACAGCACACTTAACAACGTGGTGTTTTATTTTTTCTAGTGTTGTCAATTATTTTTTAGAATTATTCTTAATCCTCATATTTTCCAGGGTATATTTTGGTTTTTCCATCTGAATTTGTGTCCAAATCATAAGGAAAATTATTCAGTAACTGCATGAATCAATTATGAAGAGTTGGTATTTTTTTTTGTTTGTTTGTTTTGTTTTGTTTTGTTTTTGTAAAAGCCCCTCAAATGAACAGAACGTGTGTTTTATGATCTATACATCAATATTGTTTACAATTTACTGCTGAAGGCCAAAAATCTCCACTGCTCTTTGTGTTGTTCTCTAAAAGTGATGTTTCCAGAGCAGATCACTGAAGAGACGCCGTCTGTTTATAGTTTAGAGCCCAGATTTGGGGAAAAACGGCTCGACTTTCAGTAGAAAAACAAAGTTCAGCTTCTTTTATTATAAGGGTTTAAAATGACGTCACCGTCTATTAGACTGGAGAGAAGAGCTACAGCCTCACACGACGCCCAGCTTCTGAATGTAGCTTATGAAATATGAACATTATGAAGAACATGACCCACCGGTGGTCCCGAGGAGTTTTAAGTAAGTAAAAAAAGATCCTTCTTGCGAAGTTATTTGAATAATAACTATTTTCTTAAGAATGAAGTTGAGGTAAAAACGCACATTTCAGAAGATTTTCTTTATTAAGAAGCTTCCATGATTCCAGCCCCTGGACAGGTAAATCAGATCCTTTGGGATATCCTATTCACTCATTTCTCACAAGGGAAATCCAGCGTGAGGTGGGAAAATTCCAGGACTACCTTATAAATGACTTGCTGGGCTACAAATCTTGAGTTGGCCCAATTTTACAATGAATAATGTAAACAAATGGGCTGAAAATGGACGTAAAACACCACGATCAGTGACGCTACAGCAAGTTGAGGGCTACATTATTCAGTGCAGGCAGATTTTCCTCGTATTGATAAGACAAGCTTGTGATATTTACCACTGATTTTAGCAGTAAATACTTACTATAGTAAATACTATAGTAAATACTTACTATTTGTGCAATATTGTCTCCTTTGATAACCTGTGACCCTGTGTTCATACTGCCAGCAACTTTTCGCCTTTTGCAGCCTAAATCGCTGATCGCTCATCGTCTGTGGGCGTTTCTGGACTCCAAGCATGGTTGGTTGCCATGGTTTCGCTGATGCCGGGCACAAATCAGATGTTCCCTCTAAAAATAAAAATCCAGGTGAGAAATTGTTTGTGTGCTTATTTTTATTCCATCCCTGTCTGTGCTGACAGTCTGTGAGGAAAACAGTATTTGGCCTTTGTGATTACTGTCTATTTGTGGCGAAAGCACCGCCGCAATTAGTCCACCTGTAGTAGGAACAACTATCTAGGCGCTAAAACAGAGCATACTGTTTCACAGTGGCGGTCGCTTCACTCCATTTTAAAGTTAAACTCCACTCAACTTCGTTGCGTTGCTGACTCGGCACCTTTTCGCATCGACAATGTTCACACAGCCTTCTGTCACCAGAAACTGGCAGCTCTGGCAGAGAATAAACGACCTCTTCAGGTGAAATTATTACAGGGTGTTCCGCTCATCACTGCTGTTATAAGGCTGAAAAATCATAAGCAACACTCTTCTTGACCAGTTGAACTATTTCCAGATGCTTTTTTGTCTAAGTGGTTGACCTCAAGCCATCGACACTCTTAAAGGCCTTTCCTGGATGTTCCTTTTATACATGATTTGGGACATTTAACAATGCACCCAGACATAAATTGCTCTTGTCCCGACTTTTTTGGAACATGTTGCAGGCATCGTTTTCAGTATGAACCTATATTTACAAAAAAAAAGAAGTTTTTTTTGTGTCATTGTAGTGCTTTCTATTAAACGTGGGTCAAATGACATTTATAAATCATTGCTTTCTGTTTTTACTTGATTTTCAAGCACCGCAACGTTTCTGGAACTGAGTTTGTATACGTAAAAAATGTATTTTAGCTCAAATCCCTCTCAAAACTATCATAAAACACCGTCTCAGGCATCAGACACTGCGTTCACCACCAGTTCATGTAGGAACTTTCTGTGAGGGAGCTTTTAGAGGTGGATGTCTGGTTCCTATCACCACCACTGTGAACAGTTCTGGCTCTGTGAGTTTCTCTAGAACGGAGCGTTTCACACCAAACCGGCTCTGTTTGCATCTCAACCATTTAATTACGCAGAGATTTTGGTCGATCAGTGCAAAGATTCATGGTGCATGTTTTTGCTTTCGTCACGCCAACTCGACTAACTCTAAACGAAGGTCAGATTAATTAACTGAAGGACTCATTCGGGTCTGCTAGACGCATAAAAATGTGCAGTGCATGAAGTCAGTAGGACGGGGACTGAAAACCTGCCCGCTTTTAACAAAACGCTGCAGCTGTGGAGGGACCGGCTGGGAAAAAACCCATTACCACCCACAACACATGCGGACTAGTGTGAGTGAGGTACAATAACACACATCTGTGCCCATATACACATCTGGACGGGTCCAGAAGCCCTCGGCGACTCGAGGTCAGGGGGTTTCCTAATTTAGCAGCCGGAGCAGCTGGTCTAACACAAGGCCGGCCAGCGAGGGACAGATGCAATCTAACAGTGTCCAGCTCACTGTGGCAGCCTCTTCTAAAGCCAAACTGACCGCTTTTCAATTCACACCACATTCACTCACAGAGAACATAGAAGAAAAAGAGAAGAAAGCTCCCTCCACGTTATTGTGGGCGATCTGATGATATGTTATTGTTATCAGGATAAATCATATCACGATAGGCTTTCTCATACGCTTAAAAAAGAGGGCTCTTCAAAGGTTCTTTAGGAAAGAAAATGGTTCTATATAGAACCATGAACACGCAAGGAATTGCTTGCATGATTAGAGGCTTCTCCTAAATGTATGGAGACTGCGTTTTAGATGGTTTTATGCAGAACCTTTTTGAAAAGGGATCTAAATAGCACCAAAAGCGTTCCTCTATTGTTAACTAGCTTGCTTTCCTAACAACAGCAGAACCTTTTTGTCTGCTATTTAGAACCATAGAACCATCTACTACACATTGTCCATCAATATGAAGAACCACTTCACAATACAAAAAAAAACGTTTTAATCATGCAAAGGATTCTTTGAGTGTTTATGGTTCTATAGAGCCATTTTCTTCAGTAAAGAACCCTTTGAAGAACCGTCTTTTTTAAGAGCATATGTATATGATGAGAATGGACAGTACTTCTTGGACATTAAAGGCCCTCTGTACTCTAAAATGTGTGTTTTTTAATGACTAACTCCTCCCGGACGGCTTATTATGATTGATTTCTGTGTAAAATGTTACTATAGCACCTCATAAATGAGCTTAAACTATCATAATCTAATATGCTAAAATATGCAAATTTTCCCATCATCAACATTCCATATGAAGCTCGAAAGACTCGTGTAGGTTCACTGGTGGTTCTGGATAGTAAATAAAATCTCTATATGTGTGTGTTGTTGTCATGGCGACCCCTGGTTCCCACCACTATCACTATCACTCTTTGGGCAGTCGTGGGCTGGAGGTCAGGGAACCAACCTCGTGACCGGAAGGTCGCCGGTTCGATTCCCAGAGCTGACAGTCCTTGAGCAAGACACCTAACCCCCAACTGCTCCCCGAGCGCTGCGGATAGGGCTGCCCACCGCTCCAGGCAAGTGTGCTGACTGCCCCCTAGTGTGTGTGTTCACTAGTGTGTATGTGGTGTTTCACTGCACGGATGGGTTAAATGCGGAGGTGGAATTTCCCCGTTTGTGGGACTAATAAGGGTCTCTTAATCTTAATCACTTAAAGGCATCCGAACCATTTCACACCAAACCCCAGTGAATCACTCTGTTTACATCACACTCTCTGAGTTCTGAACAACAGGTAGAATTCCCCTGTAATGACTCCTCTTTTATTGAAAGGAGGCAGCCTTAACCAGAGTTATTTAAGGCAGAACATCAGCGTGATGTGACACGATGCTTCAAAAATAGAAATGAGGTGTCAGTTAAAAGAGCTCAGGTATCTTGTAAACAGCTTCACTGATTACCATGGGAACGTTTTGGGCTTTGTTGCTGGGTTGCATCACTTGCTGTCATTGTAGCTCCTTTCTGAAGCCTTGCTTCTTGTAATAAAGTTGTGGAAGCTACTTCACAGGTGGCTGTTGTTGCTACGTTACACTGAGGTTGGAACTAATTGTGGCATATTAAAAATAAACTGCATGTTCAGTGCAGAGATATTCGGAGATATTTGAGAAGGGACTACAGGTCACGTCAGAGCAAAAACAGATTCTGATAAAACATGTTTACAATAAGCAAAGCAAGGAAATCTTACATCCACTGCACATTGAACTTGAAAGTTTTTGAGCCTAATACTAAGGAGCTTTGGGCCTTTATTAGGTTTACCCTTTCAGACAATAACTAATACCCTGGTCAGCAGATAACTCAACTAGAAAACTGACCTTAATATTCTTGCTTATCGATAGAAATCACATTAAAATCAAGGCCTACGTCAAATTTAATCCAAAACCTTGTGACGTGTAACGTGTAAATAACAAACTCCCTAGCAACACTTCTGCACCATTTCTCAGTCTAATATGTCTGATTAATTTACTGCCACCGCCATTCTCGCTGCAGCTTTGCTCTGGTCTGAGTTTTTCTTCGCTTGGTGAAGGAAAGGAGGAGCACAGGAACCATGTCAGTCATTTTGTTCCTTAGTTTAGAATTAGAGTTTTTCCAATTTACAGCCATTTGAAATTAGACCTCCACATTTAACCCATCCGTGCAGTGAAACACCACATACACACTAGTGAACACACACACTAGGGAGCAGTGAGCACACTTGCCCAGAGCGGTGGGCAGCCCTATCCACGGCACCCAGGGAGCAATTGGTTAGGTGTCTTACTCAAGGACACCTCAGTCATGGACTGTCAGCCGAGGGGATCAAACCGGCAACCTTCCGGTCACAGGGCCGGTTCCCTGACCTCCAGCCCACGACTGCCCCAATTGTTGTGCAGTGCTGCTGCTTTGTTGGTTAACTTTTAGCACAAACCTCAGAAAAAACTAAATACCGTGATAAATATCTCATATCGTGTATTATAATGTCACACTATCATTCAAAAGCTTGAAATCTATGTTTAATAATATTAAGCCAACGTGGCTGCAGGTAAATGTATAAAATGATTCTAACCTGATCACCTAGAAAAAATTCACAAGTTCAGTCCCACACTATAAAAAAAAGAAGGTAGAAATGTCCAGAGTATAATTAAACAGATAACTTGACAAAAAAAAAAAAAATTAAAAAAATAAATAAATAATGGATAATTGAGGTGTTTTATTTATCATCTTACTTTTTATTCACAGACTTCTTCAAGTATTGAATGAAGCTTAGAAAAAGGATGATCTCCAGGATGTTCTACTCTTTGGTCTTTGGTACACTTTGAAAAATGATGGCTCTTTAAGGGTTCTTCAGTAAAGAAAACGGTACTGTGTACCATGTAGAACCATGAACACTCCAAGATGATTCCATTGTTCCATATAGAACCATTTTCTGTTCTAAAGAACCCTTGAATGACAAACACATACACACACACACACATATATATATATATATACATATAATATCACCCAGCCTTAGTGGACAGTACATTAGTGGACAGTGTGCTCCATTCAAAAGGATTTTGAATATAAAATGAATGTTAATGCCTCCTTAACTGTGTGAAGGACAAGCTGTGAAGGTCAGTGAGGAAGAAGAGAAGCACAAAAGGAACAGTCTGAGTCTCTGACACTCTTTCCCAAGCAAGATGCTACTCAAGCTTCGATTGAACAACTTAATTCTGTTCAACAGGACATGCAGGTGAGAGGCATTTTTCAACAAAGCAAAGGAGAACAAGTGACTGAAAACATGCCTCATATTAATATGCTAATGTTTAGTGTATTAGAACATTACAACAGGTTCTAATGGCGCTCGAGAGTGCTCTACTGTCTTTGGTAACACTTTCAGCTGAAGCCAGTGACAATGGAGAAAATGGGGAAATTCTCAGTGTTACAGCAGAAAAGGGAGAGCAACGAAAAAAAAGAGAATAAGTGATAAGAAGTACGGAGCCCTGCTGGTGACATCCTGTATAAATAAAAATAATGCGTGGCCACACCTTATTAATATGTGGGAATGAAATCCTAATGCATGGCCATGACTTAGTAAGGCGTGGGAATGAGATGATTAAGTCATGGCCATAAGAGTAAGGCATGGGAACGAGATCATGGCTTACCAAGTTGTGGCCATGCATTAGGATCTTGTTTACACTCTTTACTAAGTCATGGCCACAATTTAATTATCTCGTTCCCACGTGATACTAAGTCGATATACTGCGATACAGCCCAGTACAATACGATATACTGCGATACAGCTCAGAACAATACGATATACTACGATACAGCTCAGTACAATACGATATACTGCGATACAGCTTAGTACAATACGATATACTGCGATACAGCTCAGTACAATACGATATACTACGATACAGCTCAGTACAATACGATATACTGCGATACAGCTTAGTACAATACGATATACTGCGATACAGCTTAGTACAATACGATATACTGCGATACAGCTCAGTACAATACGATATACTGCGATACAGCTCAGAACAATACGATATACTGAGATACAGCTCAGTACAATACGATATACTGCGATACAGCTTAGTACAATACGATATACTGCGATACAGCTCAGTACAATACGATATACTACGATACAGCTCAGTACAATACGATATACTGCGATACAGCTCAGAACAATACGATATACTGAGATACAGCTCAGAACAATACGATATACTGCGATACAGCTCAGTACAATACGATATACTGCGATACAGCTCAGAACAATACGATATACTGCGATACAGCTCAGAACAATACGATATACTGCGATACAGCTCAGAACAATACGACATACTGCGATACAGCTCAGTACAATACGATATACTGCGATACAGCTCAGAACAATACGATATACTACGATACAGCTCAGTACAATACGATATACTGAGATACAGCTCAGAACAATACGATATACTGCGATACAGCTCAGTACAATACGATATACTGCGATACAGCTTAGTACAATACGATATACTGCGATACAGCTCAGTACAATACGATATACTACGATACAGCTCAGTACAATACGATATACTGCGATACAGCTTAGTACAATACGATATACTGCGATACAGCTCAGTACAATACGATATACTACGATACAGCTCAGTACAATACGATATACTGCGATACAGCTCAGAACAATACGATATACTGAGATACAGCTCAGAACAATACGATATACTGCGATACAGCTCAGTACAATACGATATACTGCGATACAGCTCAGTACAATACGATATACTGCGATACAGCTCAGTACAATACGACATACTGCGATACAGCTCAGTACAATACGATATACTGCGATACAGCTCAGTACAATACGATATACTGCGATACAGCTCAGTACAATACGATATACTACGATACAGCTCAGTACAATACGATATACTGCGATACAGCTCAGTACAATACGATATACTGCGATACAGCTCAGTACAATACGATATACTGCGATACAGCTCAACACAATACGATATACTGCGATACAGCTCAGTACAATACGATATACTGCGATACAGCTCAGAACAATACGATATACTACGATACAGCTCGGTACAATACGACATACTGCGATACAGCTCAGTACAATACGATATACTGCGATACAGCTCAGTACAATACGATATACTGCGATACAGCTCAGTACAATACGATATACTACGATACAGCTCAGTACAATACGATATACTGCGATACAGCTCAGAACAATACGATATACTGAGATACAGCTCAGTACAATACGATATACTGCGATACAGCTCAATACAATACGATATACTACGATACAGCTCAGTACAATACGATATACTGCGATACAGCTCAGTACAATACGATATACTGCGATACAGCTCAGTACAATACGATATACTGCGATACAGCTCAACACAATACGATATACTGCGATACAGCTCAGTACAATACGATATACTGCGATACAGCTCAGAACAATACGATATACTACGATACAGCTCGGTACAATACGACATACTGCGATACAGCTCAGTACAATACGATATACTGCGATACAGCTCAGTACAATACGATATACTGCGATACAGCTCAGTACAATACGATATACTACGATACAGCTCAGTACAATACGATATACTGCGATACAGCTCAGAACAATACGATATACTGAGATACAGCTCAGTACAATACGATATACTGCGATACAGCTCAATACAATACGATATACTACGATACAGCTCAGTACAATACGATATACTGCGATATAGCTCAACAAAACATGATATACTGCGATACAGCTCAGTACAATACGATATACTGCGATACAGCTCAGTACAATACGATATACTGCGATACAGCTCAGTACAATACGATATACTGCGATACAGCTCAGTACAATACGATATACTGCAATACAGCTCAGTACAATACTATATACTGCGATACAGCTCAACACAATACGATATACTGCGATACAGCTCAGTACAATACGATATACTGCGATACAGCTCAGAACAATACGATATACTGCGATACAGCTCAATACAATACGATATACTGCGATACAGCTCAGTACAATACGATATACTGCGATACAGCTCAGTACAATACGATATACTGCGATACAGCTCAGTACAATACGATATACTGCGATACAGCTCAACACAATACGATATACTGCGATACAGCTCAGTACAATACGATATACTGCGATACAGCTCAGTACAATACGATATACTGCGATACAGCTCAGTACAATACGATATACTGCGATACAGCTCAGTACAATACGATATACTGCGATACAGCTCAACACAATACGATATACTGCGATACAGCTCAGAACAATACGATATACTGCGATACAGCTCAATACAATACGATATACTGCGATACAGCTCAGTACAATACGATATACTGCGATACAGCTCAACACAATACGATATACTGCGATACAGCTCAGAACAATACGATATACTGCGATACAGCTCAATACAATACGATATACTGCGATACAGCTCAGTACAATACGATATACTGCGATACAGCTCAGTACAATACGATATACTGCGATACAGCTCAGTACAATACGATATACTGCGATACAGCCCAGTACAATACGATATACTGCGATACAGCTCAGAACAATACGATATACTGCGATACAGCTCAATATAATATGATGTATTGTTACATCCCCACAATCAACCTCACGTCTCCTGTGGCAAGGGCACACTGTGGGACTCTGCCGCCATCCCTCATTAAAAGACATATTTATTCTAAACGATGCCCTTATCGGGCGCTGTCTAATGAAATGAACGAGATCGCAAACCCAGAATGAGCTTGCATTTTTCCATCCTGGCCAACAAGCACATAGAAAAGCTGCACGAAGTGGAGACGCAGCACATTTTCCCAGAGTTCCAACATAACAACTAACCAGGTTTCATATTTATGTCAAACGTCCAGCAGGAAGCAGAAGGCGTAAGCATAAAATGCAGCAAATTACATAACCGTACAACATAGCATGCATTTCGTAGATGAGTGGAAAAGGTACGACAAAAAACTAAGAGCAAATCAATCAAACTGGCAGTGAGACGCCAAGTCATTTCACAATCAGCGCATGATGGGAAAAAAGAACAAGAACAACATAAAAAAGTAATAGGAGACAGACAAACAAACAAACAAACAAACAAACAAACAAACAAAGCTCCTGTCGCCATAACCAAAGCAGAAGTGTTTGCTCTTTTCCTCCGTCTCCACAGGAGCTCATAAATAAGGCTGCATTTATATGCTGGGAGGGGAAAGCCTGGGCCAAAGCGAACATTACCAGCCCCAGCGCCTCTCTCTCGGGACGCGAGTGTTAATCGCAGCCATCAGCTCCTCTTCCTGCTGGATCAATGTCAGCACAAATTTCAGATTGCTTTCCTGATGCGCGCCAACTTATCTGTGATTCAACTTTAATAGGTTATTGAGCGGCACAAGCATTTAGGGAGCAGGGCAATATTTCAAGATATTGACAATCAAATCCACACAACTTTCTCATTAGCATACATCAGGACAAACAGAATTAATCTTCCGGGCCGGCGCCGGGTGAGACGGGCAGCGCCGTGATTGAGGGTGGGTCAGATTTCGCGCTGAGGGAGGATAAATTGTTAACCTTGTATATAAGTTCAGATAGACAAACGAATCAATCATTATCCCCCATGCCCCCCCACCATAAAAAATAAATAAATAAATAAAAAGAGCTTCTTGCATGGCATTACGTGCTGCGCTGGGTGGCATTAGAACAGCGCTATCCTGCCAGGCTGGATGCCCTTGCTTTGGCACAGTCTGCCAGGGCTTTGAATCTGTCAGTGAACAGCAGGGCAAATGTCACATCAAACAGCAGACAGACATCAGACACACAGACTGATCTGAGGACAGTTTCGGGGTTATTAGAGAGAGCAGAACCTAAAAAACGCTGTCGCGAGGAGGCGAGTGAGACCAGACTCTTAACCATATCCTACAATTTTCTCCCACTTTTTCCTTCCCCGAGGTCTTGCAGTGTTTGTGGGCTTTAATGCATCAAAAATAGTCATATAAACTGAAGTGGGCAAACGGATCAGAGCATAACTGACAGAAGTCCAGCGGTTGTGGCCCAAAACACATGCAAAACCAGCACCAAACCTGCTTTCATGCTACAGAGGAAAGCTTTAGGCATGTCTCATGCTGATGGTCAGAGAATCTTAGGCCCAATCAAATAACAGCAGAGGAGGGTAAAGTTCAGCTCCTCACTGCTGGGCATTACTTGGGCTGTTGTCGGAAGAAAACCTCGCATCTCCATTTTTGGAGATTTTCAGTTTTTGACATAATTTGATAATACTCCTGGTCCTATACATTGTCCGTAAGTTTCATGATGAATGGACCAAAAGAATCGACCCAAAACGACTTGAAAATATGTCTGGTTCCATTGACTTACATTAAAAGTAAAGTAAGTTTTTCCCTTCTCCTGTAAAGTTACCGTTTTGGAGATATGCTTTAAAAGTGGGGGTGAAGTTGAAGTCAGATATTCACCAGATTCATCCAGTGGCTGTGGCCGTCTCTGCATATGATACAAAACCAGCACCAAACCTGTTTTCATGCTACAGAATAGACATTATAAGTCAACCAGACTATTATGAACCAACTGTCTATTAAAGTACATGCTTTACAATTCAGCGATCGAGTCGACCTTCACACTGCACAGATAATATATGAAGCACAAAACAATTTACTGCCAAACTGTATTCAGAAGCCGTTTGCAATTAAAGAGAGCAAATATGGACTTATGGAGTGGAATAACTGAGGAATTAAGAACGTGTAGCTCACTTTGCAATTAAAAGTAGGTTTAAAAATAAGGCGGCACGCACTTTTAAACCTGAGGAATGATCATTATTATGGATGAAATGTTGTGAAGTGTTGATTGATTTTCTTTCTGTTTTCATTGTTACTCTGTATTGTTTAAATGCAGGATTGTTTATGATTTATAAAGGCTAGGCACAATCAGCTATAACTTCAGACTACACCTTTTTGGCCAGTACTTGATTATTGTGTCCATTCGTTTTACACCTAATTTTTATTTTTGTGTTCCCTATTATTATTATTATTATTATTATTACTTTTTCTCTTTTATTTTTATGGGTGTAAACAACTTGATAAACCGAAATAAACGCATTAATTAATAATATGAGAATAAAAAGTAAACACACAGTAGTTTTAGCTTCATAGTGTGTTAACATAACATAGCAACTCCCATAGAGGCTCTGTTGGAAATCAGCGTTATTATATAGCGAATAAAAAAAGAATAAGATTATAAGACTTCTTCATTAAACAATCGAAATGCAGTGAAACTCGAAGCATGTTTATCATATATGACCACAAACAGTCCTATCACTGCCTTTTTTATCTCAGGATACGTGTTATTGCACATTTTTGTATATTTTTAGTTGAGTATATGTTTATTATTACATGTATATTATAACGATTATACCCTATTATAACTGCTATTATTATAACTGATTATTTATTATCACCCACCCCTAATTCTTCAGTGATTTGAAGCTGAAGCTCAGATATTCACCAGATTCTCGTTCCACCTTATATGGAGCAGCAGTTCTGATATCTAAAGCGCCAGAATTTTGCGAGACATTTAGGCTTGCTGTGATAAAAAAGGGCCGTAATCCAGTGTAACGACATTCAACTAAGATAAAACAGTGGCTATCATAATTCATAACAGAGCAAATCCCACATGTATGGGTTTGCTTGGTCGCTCATGCAGCCATCTCGCTGCTGTTTTCTCTTTTCTGATATCCCTCAGTTGGGAGTGGGTCTCTGAAAATCCTGGAGGGCCATGTAGCTCCAACTCTTCACCCCACCCCTCTATCTCAACCCAAATCGGGACACCCCACCCTTAGCCAGGAACGTGCTGAACTGAGGAGTGAGGGCTAAGTGGTAGGGGCGAAGGGTGAAATGGGATTGGGCCTTTGTCTTATCTGAAAAGCAGGACACATAAGGATGTCTGCCGGCGGCTTTAGCTGAGATTTTATAAGCCCTCTCTTCTGCAGAGGGAGAAAATGAACCACAGAATATTTATAGAGAATTTTCATCTTTAACCATCATAATCTTTTCTGAAATCAGCCCTCAGGCCGCGACGTGCTCCAGACACTGCTTCCGCTCAATATGGAAACACCAATGTCAGCAAATAAATGAGCGATTTACTGGTAAACACTCCAGAGCTGAGACGTCCTCTCAGAAACGTTTTATCTCTCCTCATTCTCCTGTAGCAGGGAGTCCACCAGTGTGGCCATGACACAGGCTGCACGAAGGCTGTCAATACATTATGAAAATACTCAGTGACCTTTAAAAGCTCCACCAAGAGCTGGTAGGAAAGAGCATTTACTAACAAAAAGGTAAGTACATATTGTACTGTTTAGCCATGCAGTCTTGTAGACGTGGTACTTCGCTGATAGAGACAGCACAATTAGAAACCGTAGCATCTGTGACTGCCTTAAAGCTGCAGCACACAAATGCACACAGTTTCTCCTTCAGTCCATACGTAGTCGATCTGCGGAGACAGGGTTGAATGCACTGACGCTTGGCAACTTTAGGGAGCACCGTTTAATTTCTCAGCAGCCACAGAAACTCATTATACATCACACATGGCTTGAGTCGTTCAGATAAACAGACAAACGGCAATGATGGGTTACCTCAGTTACCTGGCCGAGTCTAATTCCACCTCCGTCGTTCAGCTTTTAACTTTCATTTCAGTGCTATCACCTCACAGAAAGAAAGGACCCGGGCTCGATTCCCCGGCCGGGTGATCAGGATCCTTTCTGTGTGGAGTCTGCATGTTCTCCCCGTGTCTGAATGGGTTTGGACTGGGTGAGGACACCAGCTGGAGATGATAAATTGCCCCAAGCTGTGTGTGTGAATATATATGTGACTGTCCTGTGATGGACACCCCAGGGTGTTTCCTGCCTTCCATCCAATGAATGACTGCTGTGATAGGTTCCTGTGATAGGTGACTCAGGAGGATAAGTGGTATATATATATATATATGTATAATTAAGCAGGCTGGTATTGTTAATTTACCTCTTTTCTGATTGGCTGCCCTGTATTCCACCACAGTCCAAAAACAGCCCGGCCTGAAACACTACTTATAACTAAATTTCTGCAGGCTGAACACATTAACACCTTTGGCAGACGCTACTGTCCACAGCAGCTTACAATTAACTGCCCTTATATGTGTGTATATATACACTTCTGGGAAGGCTTTCCACAAGGTTTAGGAGTGTGTTTATGGGAATTTCTGACCGTTCATCCAGAAGCACATTTGGTCATACACTGATGTTGGACGAGAAGGTCTGGCTCACAGTCTCCGCTCTAATTCATCCCAAAGGTGTTCTATGGGGTTGAGGTCAGGACTCTGTGCAGGGCAGTCGAGTTCTTCCACACCAAACTGGCTCATCCGTGTCTTTATGGACCTGCTTTGTGCACTGGTGTGCAGTCATGTTGGAACAGGAAGGGGCCGTCCCCAAACTGTTCCCACAAAGTTGGGAGCGTGAAATTGTCCAGAATCTCTTGGTGCTGAAGCTTTAAGAGTTCCTTTCACTGGAACTAAGGGGCCGAGCCCAACTCCTGAAAAACACCCCCACACCATGATCCCCCCTCCACCAAACTTTACACTCGGCACAATGCAGTCAGACAAGTACCGTCTCCTGGCAACTGCCAAACCCAGACTCGTCCATCGGATTTCCAGACGGAGAAGTGTGATTAGTCACTCCAGAGAACACGTCTCCACTGCTCTAGAGTCCAGTGGCGGCGCTTTACACCACTGCATTCCACGCTTTGCATTATGCTTGGTGATGTAAGGCTTGGATGCAGCTGCTCGGCCATGGAAACCCATTCCATGAAGCTCTCTACGCTGTTCTTGAGCTGATCTGAAGGCCACATGAAGTTTGGAGGTCTTAGCGATTGACTCTGCAGAAAGTCGGTGACCTCTGCTCACTATGCCCCTCAGCATCCGCTGACCGCTCTGTCATTTTACGTGGCCGACCACTTCGTGGCTGAGTTGCTGTCGTTCCCAATCGCTTCCACTTTGTTATAATCCCACTGACAGTGGACTGTGGAATATTTAGTAGTGAGGAAATTTCACGACTGGACTTGCTGCACAGGTGGCGTCCGATCACGGTACCACGCTGGAATTCACTGAGCTCCTGAGAGCGACCCATTCTTTCACTAATGTCTGTAGAAGCAGTCTGCTTCTACTGTTTACTGTATTTATATTGTCCTACATTTATTCTAATGATATCTGGAGATTTTCCAAACATCAGCGCACCTATTGTCTGAAATACTGTCCACAGTGGGGTTCAATTCCCCACTCAGACAAACACAAGAACCATGCTATATCAAAGAGAGTCTTTAGGCCAGACTCTTTATAGTAATGATATGCATAGTACCATGATTAAAATGATAGTTGCTCTGGATGGGAGTGTCTGCCAAAGGCATTAATGTGTTTACCCTATATCAGTTAAGCCCCGCCCACTCACACTGAAGTTATAAGTAGTGTTTCAGGCTGAGCTGCTTCTTGACTGTGGTGGAATACAGGGCAGCCAATCAGAAAAGAGGTAATTTACATATATCAGTGTCATAGTCCTGGTGACAGTATCAGCCTGTGTGATTCTAATTGATAAAAAGTGGCTGAATATGGTCTGAATTATGTATAAAATAATTTCATTATTAATTATGCAAAACTATTCAAACGTCATTGGATCTCATGTGGGGGGGGGGAATAAAATCACAAGAAAAATGTAAATAATCTCTAACAGACTTGATTATGTGGTTTCTGATGGTGTATGACGCACTGTTATCTATGAACATGGACTTAAGTACAGCTTCAAGATGACTGATAGTGGTGTTTTTAACTATCCCATGTACTTTTGTCTACAGTTGCTTAAATATTAGGACGGAAAGAGAACAGAACAATTATCATCAAATAACCTTCACCTCTAATGCATATGAATCTGCTTTGATTAGTCAGCGAGCAGGGAGGACGCCTGATTGGGAAAACAAGCCACAGAGAAAAAACCTCGACTCGCTCTTCAGTTGTTACAGACCATGTGATCAAAATTACAACTTATGTAATCATCTCAGTCATAAACAGCTCACAGAGCGACCTTGACGAAAGGAGATGGGTTCGTTCCGAGGGCCGTCGTCCTCAAACTTCTCATCTTTAGTCCAGAGTTAAGATCGTTCATGTTACTCAAGCACATCTTAAGCTCATTTAGGAATCTTGTCTTACATTTACGGCATTTGGCTGACGCTCTTATCCAGAGCGACTTACAATTTGATCATTTTACACAGGAAGGCTGAGGCGGTGTTGGGAGTCTTGCCCAAGGACTCTTATTGGTGTAGTGTAGGGTGTTTACCCAGGTGGGGATTGAACCCCAGTCTACAGTGTAGAAGGCAGAGGTGTTACCCACTACACTGACCAACCACTCTTACAGCATGTTGTCTCAAGTAAGGAAGCCTAGACTGCTCAAATAATCAATAATCACCTGTTGCGTCTGTTACCAAGCCACGCCCTCTCAGGTGAAACCGCAGTCTGGGTGAGTCTAACAGTGTTATGGTGGTTAAAGTTAACTATCTGGCACAAATGTCTAAAAACATTAACATATTATTTTCGGTATTTTTCGATATTATTAATGGTTAAAATGTATAAACGTCCCTTCATGAAGAGCAATATGTGGCAACAAAGTCTCAGTAAGGTGTGGGAATGAGACTTAAGTCAAGGCCACAACTTAGTGAGGCATAGGAATGAGATAAGTTGTGGCCATAACCGAGGTAGGTGTGGGAACAAGATAATTACGTTGTGGTCTTGAATCAGCAAGTCTAAGACTGTATCATCTCATTCCCATGAAAAAAATGAAAAAATACCGTAATCATGGCTCAGTAAGATGTGGGAATGAGATCTTGAAGTTGTAGCCATGACTCAGTAAGATGCAAGATAATTTGTGGTCATGACTTATTAAAGAGTGAGAACAAGATAATTAAGTAGTGGCCATGACTTAGTAAGGTGTGGGAACGAGATAATTAAGTTGTGCTCATGACATAGCAAGGTATGGGAATAATAACATCTTGTTTCCATGAAAACAAAAACAAACCAACAAACAAACAAAAAACAGTCATCATGACTCAGTAAGATGTGGGAATTAGATAATTAAGTTGTAATCTTGCCTCAGTAAGATAGGAGATCATTTGTAGTAATGATTCAATACGGAGTGGGAACAAGATAATTAATTCGTGAGCATGACTTAGTAAGGCATGGGAACTAGAAAAGTTGAAGGCTTGGGTCAGCAGGATGTGGGAATGAGATAATTAAGATGTAGTCATGGTATGACATGGTATGACTACACGAGATAATTTGTGGTCATGACTTATTAAGGAGTGGGAATAAGATAATGAAGTGGGAGTCATGACCCAGTAATGCATGGAAACTATACAAAGTGCAGGCTTGAGGCAGTAAGATGTGGGAATGAGATAAATAAGTCAGGGTCAAGACTTAGTAAGATGGGAGATAATATGTGGTCATGACTTATTAAGGAGTGGGAACAAGATAGTTAAGCTGACGCCATGACCCAGTAAGGCATTGGGATGAGAGAAAGTTCATTTGCATGGGAACAAGATAATTAAGTTGTGGTCATGACTCAGTAAAGCTTTTTAAGGTGTGCGAACAAGATGAGTAAGTTTTATGACTTTATAAGGTGTGGGAACAAGGCTATTATGTTGTGGTCATGACGCGATAAAGGTGTAGGAACTAGATGATTCAGGTTTATTAATTAACTGATGGCCACAGCTTAACTATCTTGTGCCCTTTTATTCTGTAAGAGCTGCTGCCTTAAATTCAGCCCTACATAAACTCATCATTGGGCCTAAACAGGTAATAATAAGTCATTTGGAGTCAGAGCTCCCGTTCTGCCCTTGCAGTGTCCTTGAACTACTACAGTAAATTAAAAATACTCACGCACAATTGCATTCATGCATTTTTCATTCAATGGAGTTTAAAAACAAGTCTCCTGAATAAATCGACGCTGCATCACATTTCATTCTGGAATATGATGCAAAGTCATTTTGCCTTTTCTAGTGGCTTCATTATAATCTAATGTGTTCTTCAGGACACTTCATAACTGAGACGGTCCTGCATGGGCAAAATGAGCGGTGGCAAATCAAGCAGGCCCTGATGAATTAGATGGCATTTCACTGCATCTGAAGGTCGAGTGGTTTGTCAACATCGGCGAAACCTTGAGATGAATGATTCCCTGATGTGGCGCACACCTCTCTGTGGCGAAGGAGGCAGCCGTTAGCAAAGCTTCATCAGGAGACGAGAATGAGGAAACAGTTGCATGACATGAAAAGTCATTTTGCAATGCTAATGCAGAAACAGTGGGAATGATAGCTGATAAATAAAACACACAAACACACACACACACAAACACACACACACACACACACACACACACACACACAACAAAACAAAGCCCATTTGTAACCCAGCAAACAAGAAAATCAACTTGTTCTAATGAAACTTCATTTAAATTGCAAGCCTCGTGGCAGACCTTTGCTCATTACCTTAAATTGTTCGAAGCATGTGGAAAAGAAGTCTCCTCTAGTGACCTCCGAACAAGAAGTTGCACGACCACGACGTGCTCCTGCATGGTCAGTGGAGCTGATGAAATGGACAGTGACTCTGGCTGTGAATGCACAGGACTGGGTGAAAGTTTTAGGCGTCTAATCAAAGTTTTAACCAGTTGACCTGGGAGTTTATCACAATATACATTAGAATAAAGTCGTATTCATAATTCAGATAAACAGAAAAACAATAAACAGTAACAAGAATTTCTCAGGTCCATATTTTTCCTGGACACCTTCACAGCCGCCACAGAGACTCGTTAATATCATCAATGACATCATGAGCTCAATTTACTGAGCACTGATTGGTCAAACCAGGAGCTGCTTTATAACTACATATAATACTGGGCTTCCTCGAGGAGGAGAGGCTTGGAGATGGGTCAACAAACACACCAACATCCAGAAAATCTATATATATATAATCATTATTAATTAACATTCTATAAGTTCTGTTTATTCAAATATTAACACTTTTCTCAGCAAATAAACACAAACTACACAAATAAATAGATTTTGAAAACGTGTCTTGGGTGCCTCAGACTTTCACACAGCACTGTAGTTTAAATGTTATGGCTGATTGTTGTGTGATGAAAATGTTGTTCAGGCTGGAGTCAGTGATGTTTGCACTGAGGTGTTGTGTTGTCTAAAGCCTTGGCTTCACTGTATGACTTTTAAGCTCTAACAGATTATAAGCAGGCTGGGTGTCTCAGACTAGCCGACTAGAACATTTTCATGAGGCGACTGAAACAGCTTAAGAGTTGTTCACACACTGAACTGAACACACACTGAACTCCCCGAACTCGCGTGAACACACACAGCCTTCTGTTACTAGGAGACGCAGATAAACAAACGTGACGCACTCGCTGCTGCTGTTACGCTGCTGTTTGGACTGGCACAGTAAAGACGTAACAGGTAAACATGAAGAAGTGAGGCTGAGGGATGTAAAGACGTGATCAGTGAGGCAGCCTTTAGAGTTTTAGATGTACATGTACAGGCCTAAAGTCAGTTCATTAAAAAGCTTCGCTCCACACCGGAGAGCCTTTTTGCCATGTTTCTTTTGTTACTTGCTCTGTTTTCTGCTTTTGTGCTGTCAGTTTTCTTTGGCGGCTGGAGAAGGCCGGTCAGGCTGAGTTACGGACAGGTATACCCCCAGGTCAGGAAAGAATCAGAAACGTCTGATATACTCTAAAACGCTCTAAAACATGACCGACAGGCTAAAAATCGGTGCTCCCCAAACTACTTGACTTTCTCTCACAGCTGTCAACACAAAATCTGCAGACTACACTCTTAAAATGATGGTTCTCCAAGGGTTCTTCAGTAAAATAGTTCTATATAGAACCATGAACACTCCAAGAACTTTGCGTGATTACAGGCTTCTCTGCATAGTGAAACGGTTCATTAGATTGATGCATAATGTGCTGTAGATGGTTCTCTATAGAACCTTTTTTGAAAATGGTTCTGTTTAGCACCAAAAAGGGTTACACTATTGTTACAGGTCAAAGAACCCTTTTTCAGTATTATACAAGGGTGTAGAGCTAGCTTCTAAGCGGACAAATATAAATTGTGAATTTTATGTAGTTATCTCCTGAATTCTTCTATATGTATGCAGACGTTATGCTTATAATTGTAGATCCTTTTCAGTCATGACTTATTAAAGAGTGGGAACAAGATGATAAATTTGTGGTCATGACTTAAATGTGGGAGCAAAATAGTTAGGCTGTCATCTCAAGTTAGCAAGGCGTGGGAACAAATTGATAAAGTTGTGTTCATGACTCAGTAAAGCATGGGAACAAGATAAGTTGCAGTCATTAAGTCAGCAAGGTGTGGGAACAAGATGATAAATTTGTGGCCATGATTTAAGTGTGGGAGCAAAATAGTTAGGCTGTCATCTCAATTTAGCAAGGTGTGGGAACAAGTTGATAAAGTTGTGTTCATGACTCAGTAAAGCATGGGAACAAAATAAGTTGCAGTCATCACTCAGTAAGGTGTGGGAACAAGATGATAAATTTGTGGCCATGACTTAAGTGTGGGAGCAAAATAGTTAGGCTGTCATCTCAAGTTAGCAAGCTGTGGGAACAAGTTAATAAAGTTGTGGTCTTGACTCAGTAAAGCATGGGAACAAGATAAGTTGCAGTCATCACTCAGTAAGGTGTGGGAACAAGATGATAAATTTGTGGCCATGACTTAAGTGTGGGAGCAAAATAGTTAGGCTGTCATCTCAAGTTAGCAAGGTGTGGGAACAAGTTGATAAAGTTGTGGTCTTGACTCAGGAAAGCATGGGAACACAAATAAGTTGCAGTCATTAAATCAGTAAGATGTGGGAACTAGATAATTCAGTTTTGATTGTTAAATGATGACAAAACTTGACTATATATATAGAGGAGGGAGCAAAAACCTTCTTAAGTTATAATGTAAGTTAATGTAAACAGAATTTATTAACCAGCGATTTTTCCATACATGGTGAAAATTTACACCTGCCACGTTCAAAACAGGTAAAACAATAAAAATTGGCATGTTGATATGCCTTTCATGGCTTATTGCTTAATTATAAAATGTGGGAAATAGTAAAAATGCAGGCAACCCTTCTGTGAGAAAGGATACGCAAACTTTGGACTGGTTCTGTGCGCAAAATCAAACTTTAAAGATCAGTAATTGGCAACTGTTTGACGCGTCAAATCAAATGCCACCCACTAAAGCTCTGGCTGGCATTTCCTCCTCATCTAGCCTGACAGAGTCTGAAATACGGAGTGGCATTTATGGCTTTTATTGTTTCTTATTTTTTTTTTGGTTATATGTCCTGCTTTGACTTTTTCTGCCTTTCTGCTTTTCTGTCTCCCTCAGTCAATACTGACATTTCCATGTACTGAGTGGAGAAAAAGATCCATCTAATATTTAAGAATGTGTTGGATTCTCTCAGAAAGTAATTAAACAATAGGAAAGAGGAGAACAACAAGCCACACATCCATTAACTCAGGCCCACTAAAAGCAAATCCTGCTTCATTTCTCACCAGCTTTTTCCAAGAGGGGCTCTACATGAGGCTTTTAAAAAGCACAAAAGAACATCATGCTGATCTGGAATAAAAAGAAAAAAAACCCGAAAGGCTAAAGCTGCAGAGCGGGAAGCAGAAACTGGCTTTCTCTTCCAGCGATTCTTACTAGGGCATCATTAACCCTCAGGACTCGGGCGATAATAAAAGTAAGCTATGAATTTCTTTGAATTATTTCTGACTCATGGCTCATTGAAACGTGTGGAAACTGGACAGATTGTAAACTTTTCTGTCCATAACACGTTGTGTTTGTTCGTAAAAGAGGAGGCATTTCCTCACGGACCATATCGAATGGAAAGTTAGAGCAGCAAGCGATCGAATTTTGGGCTTTTATTTTCTAGCAGGAACTTTCAGTGTGTGTGACATATCAAATTTCAGAGGTCTGCCTACCTGCTTTACACCGTTAATAAACGTACTGTGCAGGTACAGGATTCATTCATCAAGGTACAAACAGTGTTAGTGTACCTTCAAAGGTACAGCAGTGGTTTTAAGGTCCAGTGCTGCACCTTACACAGGTTCTTCCTAGTGGAAGAGCAGGCATTTGTATCTTTTCATAAGCAAATGTTTTAAATCAGAACATTAAAATAAAAAGCCAGGAGGCGAGGCGGGTCTGTGGAGTCAGTACAGTCAGTACAGCTTAGAAAATATAATGTTATAGTTATGTTCCCTGACTAAAGGGACTGGGACGTCCCCCTGAGGGCGGTGTCGAACCGTTTTTTCTGAGACTGTAGGCAGAATATTGTCATTTTATTAGAACATTTCTGCTTCAGCGTCCTGCTCTGTACTTTATTTTGCATTTGCGTTATTTTAGCATTCTGTTTTTTATTTATTCTTCCTGTTAGATTCTTTACAGCCTGCGTCTGTTACTGGCTGCTAAATTTCCTTTGGGATCAATAAAGTATCTATCTATCTATCTATCTATCTATCTATCTATCTATCTATCTATCTATCTGTCTATCTGTCTGTCTGTCTATCTATCTATCTATCTATCTATCTATCTATCTATCTATCTATCTATCTATCTATCTATCTATCAGTCTGTCTGTCTGTCTGTCTGTCTGTCTGTCTGTCTGTCTGTCTATGTAAAGCCAGCCCTACTTAACTGTCTTACTCATCTATTTTTGAATCCTGCATTCATATGTGGAAGAAAATTTGGGATTTTCTGGTCAAATTCTAAGATTTTTTTGAGCTTAAATAAGCAAACACGTCCTCTACAGAGACACACCTCTGTATTATGGATTTTGACACATAATTACTGTAGAGGTCGTAAATGTGGATGACTTCAAATATCTTGGGTCAACCATCCAGAGCAATGGACTGCCATGATGTATGTTTTGGGACTGTGGCTCTGTCTAAAAGACAGGAGGCTGAGCTGGAGGTGGCGGAGATGAAGATGCTGAGGTTTTCGTTGGGAGTGACCAGGCTGGACAAGATTAGAAATGAGCAGATCAGAGGGACAGTGAAGGTGGAGCAGTTTGGAGATAAAGCCAGAGAGGCCAGGTTGAGATGGTTTGGACATGTGTTGAGGAGGAATAGTGGATATATTGGGCAAAGAATGTTGGAGATGGAGCTGCCGGGTAGAAGGAGAAGAGGTAGACCTCAGAGAAGGTTTATGGATGTAGTGAAGGTGGACATGGAGATGGTTGGTGTGAAAGTAGAGGAGGCAGTGGATAGGGCAAGATGGAGGCAGATGATCCGCTGTGGCGACCCCTAAAGGGAGCAGCCGAAAGAAGAAGAAGAAGAAGAAGATAAAATGTAACATAAAATGTGCCCATTTATTTTTTCTCCCAATATGTTAAACTAGAAGCTTAAAATTAGGAGAAACATGCCATATTTGAGTTTGCTCCCTGTGGAGGATGTAGGGTAAGTGTTCCCGTGTAGGTATGCTGGCGTAATATCTATCCTTGATGTTTCGCTGTTCGAGCGATGCTACATCACAACTACAACACAGCCTGGACTTGAGTGGTTGCTTGAGTGCTGCTGTACTGCAGCTGTAAGGCAGCCTGTCTGGACTGGTCACCTGTTCGACGCTACATTGGAGGGACGTGTCTGCTTGGCCGGCTGCTTCGGTGATGCTGAAATGCAGCTTTAAGGCTGTCTGGTCTGGTGGTGTTTGGCTGCCTGAGTCGCACTACATCATAGCTATGAAGTAGCTTGGGCAGCCCGCCTAGGCGACACCACATTGTAGCTACCCTGCAGCCTGAACTGATTGGTGCTGTATCACAGCTACAAGGCTGTCTGCCTGGACTGGTCACCTGTTTGCCGCTACATTGCAGGAATTTTTCTGCATGGTCGGTGCTTAGATGATGCTACACTGCAGCTGTGGGGCTACCTGGACTGGTGATGTTCAGCTGCATAAGCAGCACTACATCACAGCTATGAGGTCACTTAGGCAGGCCACCTACATCATAGCTACATGGCTTCCTGGGCTGGCTACTTGGGTGATGCTGCATTGCAGCTATGAGGCTGCATGCCTGGATGCAGGAAAATGCTACCCTTTCGCTGCTAAGGACATTTCTGGCCTTAGAGGCTTTTCAGGCTGGCTGTCTGCGTGACTCTACACCATAGTTGCAGGGTCCCCCAGGCAGGGTGAGACCTTCCCCCACAGCTAAGGACTCTTTTCATGCAAGTTAAGTGACTGTGGTCTAGGGAATGTATGTGTGTGTGTGTGTGTGTGTGTGTATGTGTGTGTGTGTGTGTGTTGTTTTATTTATTGTCAATTACGTATTTTTTTACTTTCGTAAAGCATCTGACTCCAGTTCCTTGTGCTGAAAGTGACGATGGTGATGTTAACTTACTTTGACTTAGAAAAACAATAAAATATGTCGTTTGAATGAGTCTTCAAACTTTTTCAACGTGATTGTACATTTTGCCATGTTTGGTCATGTAACACGGGGGGGGAGAGATGATGAGGCGGACGCACATGCGAAGAGAAGCGAGGTTTATTAGGGGCAAATCCATTATCAGGGTCAAAACGCTCCAGGTTCAGAGAGCCAACACAGAGAGACCGGGGAACAGACAGGACAAAAAGAAGCACAGACTAAACACCTGACGGAGGCCAGCAGAACAAACACCAAACAATAGAATACAAATACACTGCAATATATAATACACTACAAAGACCAGCAAACAACTAGGGAAAAACACAGGGCTTAAATACAGAGACAACGAAGGTTAATACGACACAGGTGATAAACACAGGTGGTACAATTAAGGGCCGGGTCTGGAAACAAGGGGGCAGGACAGGGAAAAACAAGGAAGCAAAACAAAAGCACATGGAGGACTGGGAGGGGCCAATCGTGACAGGCCATTCGTTTGACATGAAAAACGAACAAGAAAAGATCTGAAGTGCAGACTTGAACTTTTCAATACAGAATGTAAATCAAATCTAATGCAATGCGCAATAAACTCACCATATTTATATAGTCACAGTTCAAATGTCTAGCAAACTTACAACGATTACCCGACTTCTGGAGGCTTAAACTCAAGTCAAACACTGCGGATGAGGGAGAGGAGGTGGACTGGTCATGCCCATTGTGTCAACTACAAGGAAAGGAATGGTTAAAGCAATGAATCGATCCATGCTAATGTCTAATTTCACGCTACCTACAAGGACGGTGGTGCGTACATGCATGCTGAGCTTCCCTACCACACATGATAGGGAAGTGTCCCTACATGGCACGGGAAACATCCATATGGATCGAGGTGGAAAGTCTATGTTTACACAAATCGAGAGTTGCCAGTGAAATTGGGCTCTAACCCAACGTTCTCAACATTAACAAACACAGCAGACTCGCGGCCCAAAACACACGCACAGGATAATTAGTCACACTAGGCTCAGGGCCTGGGAAGCAGTCTGATGGCAGAGGGACGTATTGATTCAGGAGGGAGGGGGAGTAAACAGAGAAGTTAGGGCTTATTATCAATCTTCTGGGCCCAGTCTATCACTATATGATGAAACACGCATGCCACTGCACACATGCGCACACACACACACACACACACACACACACACACACACACACACACACACACACACACACAGCTTCCGACAACTTGTCGGACAGCCTGTCAGAATGAGACAAATGCTGGAGAGAGCGAAGAGACTCTGAGGGCTTGGGAAGTAGTTTGGCGCTACAGAACATTAGGAGCGTTGATTTTTTTTTTCTTCTTCTTTTGGCAAGTTAAAAGGCGTCCCTGGAGCTGTAGTAACACGCCAAAATCCTTCACAGTTAATCTGCTCCGTCTGCATTCATAATGCATGCGCTCATCTCAGGTACGGCTGATCAGAAGGCAGGCTGCTGACGAATTTAAAGTAAAGCATGTCTGTAGGGTTCAAATGTCTCCTCTCACAAAGAGGACGGTGTGGGTACGACGGTGTGCTTGTCCTTGCATCTCCTCCAAACACATGAGTAGGGCTTTTCCACAGACGTGGTGGAAATAAACTGTGCCTTATAAAGCTGTGAGGTAAACTAGAGTGGTTCAGCAGAACGATGCAGTCAGTTATCAAGGCTATACGAGTGTTCATGTGTTCATGTGTGCTTGGTTATTTCCAGTCAAATCAGCCATTGAGATTAAGTGACCCTTATTAGTCCCACAACGGGGAAATTTCACCTCTGCATTAAGCAAACCTAACCTTAAACCTGGACCTAATTTTAATCCTAACTCTCACCTTGGCCCTAATCCTAAATCTTAACCTTAACCTTAATGCAAAACCTAACTCTCACCTTGGCCCTAATCATAATCTTAACTTTAACCTCAACCCAAAACCTAATCCTAACCTTCACCTTGGCCTTAACCTTAACCTAAAACATAATCCTAAATCTCACCCTGTCCCTAATCATAATCTTAACTTTAACCTCAACCCAAAACCTAATCCTAACCCTCACCCTGGCCTGAATTCTAACCCTAATCTCAACCTCCACCCAAAACCTGGTCCTAACCCTCACCAAACCCTTAACCCAAATCTCCAGGTGCAGGATGGTGTCACGTCACTTACCTCTTTATAACCCTGCCTTGGTCACTTTACTTGAATTGCACTACTCCACCTGCACTGTTGTATATACTACTGTTGTACATGCCTTTTGTATTTTTATTCATTCTATCTATATTTTATATTTGCATAGAGTATTTATTTATGTGGACTTAATTTTGCATGCCTATTACTACCTGTTTTTATGTTGCACCTTCATGCAGAAGCAAATTCCTAGTCTGTGAATCCTGTTCATTGACAATGGCAATAAAACTTCTTCTGATTCTTCTGATTCTTATGTGTCTGTATCAGCTGGTTGAGGCTGTTGATGGTCTGTATTAAACCTGTTCATGTTCAGTTCCTCTCAGTTAAACATCTACAGACCTGACCTTGGACTCCAAAATAAAGTGAAAAACAACTGAATTATAAACCAGTTTTATTTACGTCAGTTATTAAAAGTCTTCTGATAATCTACCGAACGTGTTCACTGCTGCCACAGCATTTAGAAGTTGTTGTCATGTCATTATAAGTCTGTTGAGTGTCCATTTAATCTAAAAACTCAAAATGAAGTGTCACAGAAAATCCACCGGCATAGAGTTTCCAAATATTCAAGAAACAATTAAAAGCTACAGACATAATGAGACTCCTAACAGCCACCTGGAAGACCTGGTAGTAGTGTTGCATTTCTGGACACACTACTAGCTTTGGGGAAGAAGCTAAATTTGGCCCCATGTTCCTAAAGTTCTGTACTTCTCAGCCTCTTAAATTCGCTTTGCTTTCTCCAACAATTCAGAGCAGGTGATGCAGAAGGTTAAATCATTTACGGAGGCTCAGGTTGAGGTGCAGCTCGAAGGGGCATCTGAAGCTGCAGCCGATATCGGAGGCTCTAAACAAGAAATGTAAATAGTTGAGCTTCTGAAAAAGACCCACGGCAGTGGAACCGCGAGGCTAATTGACAGGCTGGTTTGGACGAAAGTGTGTAAAGGCGGTCACTTTCACGCTCCCCCACACATGGGAGACGGAGTGGGAGGGGGAGCCAGACGCTGCACCCACAGGGGGACCTGATGGCGCTCACACACTCCTGCACTCTCGAGCTGCTCTCTCACAAAGGAACATCCTACCTACTGCAGGAAGAGGGAAACGCCAGCCAGTCAGCAGCACGACATGGAACACCTGTTACTGCCAAAACTTCACTCATACAAAAGCACACTTCGCCAACACAGCAGATGAGCCGCCGCTCAATCTGTGGAGCACCCTGCCTGGACAAACCCGCTCAGAAAAGGCTCCGAGCACAAAAATACAGCACTGTGAGACTACAAGTGTACAAATGATGTGCACAGCCCCCCAAAGCTGGAGACACATCACTTTTTTAGCTCACGTAGCTCAATATCTTCTCAATACAACTGATAAAAGGCTTATTTTGGGAATGAAGCCAGAGGCCAAGCGTTCCATCCTGCAAAGTGTTATATCTGAGCTGCTTTCAACATCCAGAGGATTCGACCACCCAGGTGCTTGTTCAGCCCCCTGTCATCTCAACGCTTGAATACTGCGACTGGCTCATGGCTGGTCTTCCTATGCGGGCCGTCAGACCCTCGCACCTAATCCAGAATGCAGCAGCACGGCTCGTCTTCAATCTTCCTAAGTTCACCTGTGTCATTCCACTGCTGTGCTCCTTTAACAGGCTTCCTGTGGCTGCCTGCATCAGATTTAAAGCTCTAATGCTTGACTACGAAGCCAAAAATGGACCAGACCCTGCCCATCTCATAGAGCGGTCAACAGTCAATCTGCACCTTGTGTACCAAGTGCGGCTCAGCTTGATCCGCCATCCTTCGAGACGCATGGAAGACGAGCGCCATCAGCAGAGTCCCTGACTGTCTTCAAACACAAACTGAAGACCACCAGCGCTTAAGCGAGCGCTATTCTAAACACTTAGTGAATTGCGTTGTATTGCATTTAAGATGTGTTTAATTCTGTACTTTTCTTTCTGGGGATCAGCTCTGGCTTTTGTTTTGGGCAGCGTCTGAGCTCAACGGTAGTTTGGACCTGTTTGTACTAGACACTTAAAAAAGATGGCTCTTCAAGGGTTCTTTAGTAAAGAAAATGGTCCTATATAGAACCATGAACACTTAAAGAACCATTTCCTTGATTAAAGAGTTTGCTACATGATGAAAGGGTTCTTCAGACTGGTGGAAAATGAGCTGTAGGTGTTTCCATACAGAACCTTGTTGAAAAAGTCCTTTTCTGTGTCAACAATGCATTATTCAGTATCTACTGCGAATTATTGAGCATCTACTATGAATTATTCAGTATCTACTGCGAATTATTGAGCATCTACTATGAATTATTCAGTATCTACTGCGAATTATTGAGCATCTACTATGAATTATTCAGTATCTACTATGAATTATTCAGTATGTATTGTGAATTATTCAGTATCTACTATGAATTATTCAGTATCTACTTAGAATTTTTCAGTATCTACTTAGAATTATTCAGTATGTACTGTGAATTATTCAGTATCTACTGCAAATTAGTATCTACTGTGAATTATTCAGTATCTACTGCAAAATATTTAACATCTATTATGAATTATTCAGTATCTACTGTGAATTATTCAGTATCTACTGCAAATTATGCAACATCTACTATAAATTATTCAGTATGTACTTAGAATTATTCAGTATCTAAGTATCTATCTATATATATATCTGTCTGTGTGTATTTAATCTAAAAACGACACTCAAAATGAAGTGTCACAGATGATCCACCGGCATAGAGTT
This sequence comes from Pygocentrus nattereri, assembly GCF_015220715.1. Lineage (NCBI taxonomy): Eukaryota > Metazoa > Chordata > Actinopteri > Characiformes > Serrasalmidae > Pygocentrus > Pygocentrus nattereri. The sequence continues at coordinate 5,164,762 of NC_051216.1, read as the reverse complement.
TCCAAACATTCAAGAAACAATTAAAAGCTACAGAGCTGATGAGACTCCTAACAGCCACCTGGAAGTCCTGGTAGTAGTGTTGCATTTCTGGACAGACACAGCTGCAGCCGATATCGGCTCTACATTTATATTCTTGCATAATTACATTATTAACAAGTGCATTAATACATTTCTTAATAGGTAAATGTTCTATATAGAACCATCTACAGCATATTCTCTATCAATCTGTAGAACACTTTCACGATGTAGAGAACCTTCAAACATGCAATGGGTTCCTTGAGTGTTTGTGGTTTTAAATAGAACCTTTTTCTCTCATAATGAGCCATATTTTTTAAGACCATAGCAGGAAAACATTCTCTCAGTACAACACAGAGGCACTTCTGTCTGCTTAATGCTGTATATGCAAATGTTAGAGTGCATATTTTACCATTCAATATTTTTAAATAAGCCACCCGGCATCAAAACTCTTACAGGGTTGCCAGGCTCTATTCTCAACTGCAGTGTGGAAAGAGTTCAGGGAGCCGGACATCGGAAAGTAGTGGGTCACGATCACTGAAATTAAGTGTCCTAATGGAAAGTCCATTAAGCCCAGTCAACAATCAAACATAAACATGAATAAACAATTTAAACTAATTGCCACTGGCAAATTAACCGTCTTTGTTTATTATTTCACATTTCCATTCTTTCTTATGACTGGATTGAGTGATGATGTGATGTAAAGATGAAAGGAAAGTCTTGTTGTTGTGAAAACATTGAGAATACAAGCTGCATTTATCAAAGGCTACAAGATTTTTCTCCGTCCTTCTTTCTGGGCATGTCAAGAGTGATCCAACCACCTCCACCTTCTCAATGTACTGATTACAAGTTTTACTACACACTTCTATAACCTAAGAATAGCTCAGCCAGTTTGCATTGTAGTCTGCGTAGTTACTGAATAATAAACCTTAAATGGTAATGAGCCGTGGGTTTTAATGGGTTGATTTTAAACATTTAAAAATATTAAATATCATATTTCTCTGTAAGGCAAATCCAGGTTACAGGTGTGGTTATGTTAGATTAGTGATGTTACAGGTGTGGTAATGTTATGTTAGGTATATTATATGTGTGTTTATGTGAGATTAGTGATGTTACAGGTGTGGTAATGTTATGTTAGGTATATTATATGTGTGTTTATGTTAGATTAGTGATGTTACAGGTGTGGTAATGTTATGTTAGGTATATTATATGTGTGTTTATGTTAGATTAGTGATGTTACAGGTGTGGTAATGTTATGTTAGGTATATTATAGGTGTGTTTATGTTAGATTAGTGATGCTACAGGTGTGGTAATGTTATGTTAGGTATATTATAGGTGTGTTTATGTTAGATTAGTGATGTTACAGGTGTTGTTCTGTTATGTTAGGTATATTATAGGTGTGTTTATGTTAGATTAGTGATGTTACAGGTGTGGTAATGTTATGTTAGGTATATTATAGGTGTGTTTATGTTAGATTAGTGATGTTACAGGTGTGGTTATGTTAGATTAGTGATGCTACAGGTGTGGTTATGTTATGTTAGGTATATTATATGTGTGTTTATGTTAGATTAGTGATGTTACAGCTGTTGTTATATTACGTTAGGTATATTATAGGTGTGTTTATGTTAGATTAGTGATGCTACAGGTGTGGTAATGTTATGTTAGGTATATTATAGGTGTGTTTATGTTAGATTAGTGATGTTACAGGTGTGGTTATGTTAGATTAGTGATGCTACAGGTGTGGTAATGTTATGTTAGGTATATTATATGTGTGTTTATGTTAGATTAGTGATGCTACAGGTGTGGTAATGTTATGTTAGGTATATTATAGGTGTGTTTATGTTAGATTAGTGATGTTACAGGTGTGGTTATGTTAGATTAGTGATGCTACAGGTGTGGTTATGTTATGTTAGGTATATTATATGTGTGTTTATGTTAGATTAGTGATGTTACAGCTGTTGTTCTGTTATGTTAGGTATATTATAGGTGTGTTTATGTTAGATTAGTGATGTTACAGGTGTGGTTATGTTACGTTAGGTATATTATAGGTGTGTTTATGTTAGATTAGTGATGTTACAGGTGTGGTAATGTTATGTTAGGTATATTATAGGTGTGTTTATGTTAGATTAGTGATGTTACAGGTGTGGTAATGTTACATTAGGTATATTATAGGTGTGTTTATGTTAGATTAGTGATGTTACAGGTGTGGTTATGTTAAGTTAGGTATATTGTATGTGTGTTTATGTTAGACTAGTGATGTTACAGGTGTGGTTATGTTACGTTAGGTATATTATAGGTGTGTTTATGTTAGATTAGTGATGTTACAGGTGTGGTAATGTTATGTTAGGTATATTATAGGTGTGTTTATGTTAGATTAGTGATGTTACAGCTGTTGTTCTGTTATGTTAGGTATATTATAGGTGTGTTTATGTTAGATTAGTGATGTTACACGTGTGGTAATGTTATGTTAGGTATATTATAGGTGTGTTTATGTTAGACTAGTGATTTTACAGGTGTGGTTATGTTATGTTAGGTATATTATAGGTGTGTTTGTGTTAGATTAGTGATGTTACAGGTGTGGTAATGTTACGTTAGGTATATTATAGGTGTGTTTATGTTAGATTAGTGATGTTACAGCTGTGGTTATGTTACGTTAGGTATATTATAGGTGTGTTTATGTTAGATTAGTGATGTTACATTTGTTGTTATGTTACATTAGGTATATTATAGGTGTGTTTGTGTTAGATTAGTGATGTTACAGGTGTGGTTATGTTACATTAGGTATATTATAGGTGTGTTTGTGTTAGATTAGTGATGTTACAGGTGTGGTTATGTTACGTTAGGTATATTATAGGTGTGTTTATGTTAGACTAGTGATGTCACAGGTGTGGTTATGTTAGACTAGTGATGCTACAGGTGTGTTTATGTTAGATTAGTGATGTTACATTTGTTGTTATGTTACATTAGGTATATTATAGGTGTGTTTATGTTAGATTAGTGATGTTACAGGTGTGGTTATGTTACGTTAGGTATATTATAGGTGTGTTTATGTTAGATTAATGATGTTACAGGTGTGGTTATGTTACGTTAGGTATATTATAGGTGTGTTTATGTTAGATTAGTGATGTTACAGGTGTGGTTATGTTACGTTAGGTATATTATAGGTGTGTTTATGTTAGATTAGTGATGTTACAGGTGTGGTTATGTTACGTTAGGTATATTATAGGTGTGTTTATGTTAGATTAGTGATGTTACAGGTGTGGTTATGTTATGTTAGGTATATTATAGGTGTGTTTATGTTAGATTAGTGATGTTACAGGTGTGGTTATGTTACGTTAGGTATATTATAGGTGTGTTTATGTTAGATTAGTGATGTTACAGGTGTGGTTATGTTATGTTAGGTATATTATAGGTGTGTTTATGTTAGATTAGTGATGTTACAGGTGTGGTTATGTTATGTTAGGTATATTATAGGTGTGTTTATGTTAGATTAGTGATGTTACAGGTGTGGTTATGTTACGTTAGGTATATTATAGGTGTGTTTATGTTAGACTAGTGATGTTACAGGTGTGGTTATGTTACGTTAGGTATATTGTATGTGTGTTTGTGTTAGATTAGTGATGTTACAGGTGTGGTTATGTTACATTAGGTATATTATAGGTGTGTTTGTGTTAGATTAGTGATGTTACAGGTGTGGTTATGTTACGTTAGGTATATTATAGGTGTGTTTATGTTAGATTAGTGATGTTACAGCTGTGGTTATGTTACGTTAGGTATATTATAGGTGTGTTTGTGTTAGATTAGTGATGTTACAGGTGTGGTTATGTTACGTTAGGTATATTATAGGTGTGTTTATGTTAGATTAGTGATGTTACAGGTGTGGTTATGTTACGTTAGGTATATTATAGGTGTGTTTATGTTAGACTAGTGATGTCACAGGTGTGGTTATGTTAGACTAGTGATGCTACAGGTGTGTTTATGTTAGATTAGTGATGTTACATTTGTTGTTATGTTACATTAGGTATATTATAGGTGTGTTTATGTTAGATTAGTGATGTTACAGCTGTGGTTATGTTACGTTAGGTATATTATAGGTGTGTTTGTGTTAGATTAGTGATGTTACAGGTGTGGTTATGTTACGTTAGGTATATTATAGGTGTGTTTATGTTAGACTAGTGATGTCACAGGTGTGGTTATGTTAGACTAGTGATGCTACAGGTGTGTTTATGTTAGATTAGTGATGTTACATTTGTTGTTATGTTACATTAGGTATATTATAGGTGTGTTTATGTTAGATTAGTGATGTTACAGGTGTGGTTATGTTACGTTAGGTATATTATAGGTGTGTTTATGTTAGATTAATGATGTTACAGGTGTGGTTATGTTACGTTAGGTATATTATAGGTGTGTTTATGTTAGATTAGTGATGTTACAGGTGTGGTTATGTTACGTTAGGTATATTATAGGTGTGTTTATGTTAGATTAGTGATGTTACAGGTGTGGTTATGTTACGTTAGGTATATTATAGGTGTGTTTATGTTAGATTAGTGATGTTACAGGTGTGGTTATGTTATGTTAGGTATATTATAGGTGTGTTTATGTTAGATTAGTGATGTTACAGGTGTGGTTATGTTACGTTAGGTATATTATAGGTGTGTTTATGTTAGATTAGTGATGTTACAGGTGTGGTAATGTTACGTTAGGTATATTATAGGTGTGTTTATGTTAGATTAGTGATGTTACAGGTGTGGTTATGTTATGTTAGGTATATTATAGGTGTGTTTATGTTAGATTAGTGATGTTACAGGTGTGGTTATGTTATGTTAGGTATATTATAGGTGTGTTTATGTTAGATTAGTGATGTTACAGGTGTGGTTATGTTACGTTAGGTATATTATAGGTGTGTTTATGTTAGACTAGTGATGTTACAGGTGTGGTTATGTTACGTTAGGTATATTGTATGTGTGTTTGTGTTAGATTAGTGATGTTACAGGTGTGGTTATGTTACATTAGGTATATTATAGGTGTGTTTGTGTTAGATTAGTGATGTTACAGGTGTGGTTATGTTACGTTAGGTATATTATAGGTGTGTTTATGTTAGATTAGTGATGTTACAGCTGTGGTTATGTTACGTTAGGTATATTATAGGTGTGTTTGTGTTAGATTAGTGATGTTACAGGTGTGGTTATGTTACGTTAGGTATATTATAGGTGTGTTTATGTTAGATTAGTGATGTTACAGGTGTGGTTATGTTACGTTAGGTATATTATATGTGTGTTTATGTTAGATTAGTGATGTTACAGGTGTGGTTATGTTACGTTAGGTATATTATATGTGTGTTTGTGTTAGATTAGTGATGTTACAGCTGTGGTTATGTTACGTTAGGTATATTATATGTGTGTTTGTGTTAGATTAGTGATGTTACACGTGTGGTTATGTTACGTTAGGTATATTATAGGTGTGTTTATGTTAGATTAGTGATGTTACAGGTGTGGTTATGTTACGTTAGGTTTATTGTATGTGTGTTTGTGTTAGATTAGTGATGTTACAGGTGTGGTTATGTTACATTAGGTATATTATAGGTGTGTTTGTGTTAGATTAGTGATGTTACAGGTGTGGTTATGTTACGTTAGGTATATTGTATGTGTGTTTGTGTTAGATTAGTGATGTTACAGGTGTGGTTATGTTACATTAGGTATATTATAGGTGTGTTTGTGTTAGATTAGTGATGTTACAGGTGTGGTTCTGTTACATTAGGTATATTATAGGTGTGTTTGTGTTAGATTAGTGATGTTACACGTGTGGTTATGTTACGTTAGGTATATTATAGGTGTGTTTATGTTAGATTAGTGATGTTACAGGTGTGGTTATGTTACGTTAGGTATATTGTATGTGTGTTTGTGTTAGATTAGTGATGTTACAGGTGTGGTTATGTTACGTTAGGTATATTATAGGTGTGTTTGTGTTAGATTAGTGATGTTACAGGTGTGGTTATGTTACGTTAGGTATATTATAGGTGTTTTTATGTTAGATTAGTGATGTTACAGGTGTGGTTATGTTACGTTAGGTATATTATATGTGTGTTTATGTTAGATTAGTGATGTTACAGGTGTGGTTATATTACGTTAGGTATATTATAGTTGTGTTTGTGTTAGATTAGTGATGTTACAGGTGTGGTTATGTTACGTTAGGTATATTATATGTGTGTTTGTGTTAGATTAGTGATGTTACAGCTGTGGTTATGTTACGTTAGGTATATTATATGTGTGTTTGTGTTAGACTAGTGATGTTACAGGTGTGGTTATGTTACGTTAGGTATATTATAGGTGTGTTTATGTTAGATTAGTGATGTTACAGGTGTTGTTCTGTTATGTTAGGTATATTATAGGTGTGTTTATGTTAGATTAGTGATGTTACAGGTGTGGTAATGTTATGTTAGGTATATTATAGGTGTGTTTATGTTAGACTAGTGATTTTACAGGTGTGGTTATGTTATGTTAGGTATATTATAGGTGTGTTTGTGTTAGATTAGTGATGTTACAGGTGTGGTAATGTTACGTTAGGTATATTGTATGTGTGTTTGTGTTAGATTAGTGATGTTACACGTGTGGTTATGTTATGTTAGGTATATTATAGGTGTGTTTATGTTAGATTAGTGATGTTACAGGTGTGGTTATGTTACATTAGGTATATTATATGTGTGTTTATGTTAGATTAGTGCTGTTACACGTGTGGTTATGTTACGTTAGGTATATTGTATGTGTGTTTGTGTTAGATTAGTGATGTTACAGGTGTGGTTATGTTACATTAGGTATATTATAGGTGTGTTTGTGTTAGATTAGTGATGTTACAGGTGTGGTTATGTTACATTAGGTATATTATAGGTGTGTTTATGTTAGATTAGTGATGTTACAGGTGTGGTTATGTTACGTTAGGTATATTATATGTGTGTTTGTGTTAGATTAGTGATGTTACACGTGTGGTTATGTTACGTTAGGTATATTGTATGTGTGTTTATGTTAGATTAGTGATGTTACAGGTGTGGTTCTGTTACATTAGGTATATTATAGGTGTGTTTATGTTAGATTAGTGATGTTACAGGTGTGGTTATGTTACGTTAGGTATATTGTATGTGTGTTTATGTTAGATTAGTGATGTTACAGGTGTGGTTCTGTTACATTAGGTATATTATAGGTGTGTTTATGTTAGATTAGTGATGTTACAGGTGTGGTTATGTTACGTTAGGTATATTGTATGTGTGTTTATGTTAGATTAGTGATGTTACAGGTACAGTTATGTTAAGTTAGGTCTTACAAATGTGGTTATGTTAGGTGTGTTACAGGTGTGTTTATGTTAGTTAAGGGCTCTATAGCTACATTTTTTTTGAAGGTTATAAAATTGCATTTTAAAGTGACCTCTTTATCATCCAAAACACTATCATCATGTTGTGTGCAGCTAAAACAGCCTAAGGTCAAACTGATCCCAAAGAACTCCAACTGGAACGACATCATTACGTTAATGTCATGTTTACCTACTTGTCCTAGTTAAATGTGGCATGTGTGTGCATGATTAGATGCAGAAACACTGAATTGGTTAATAATGAGATGATTTTTTTGTTCATGTTGGGCTTTTCTTATTATAGAATATTTGAATATTTGAGATAATGCTTAATGGAATATTCAAAACAGAAAATATTCAGTGTTGCAGCTCTATAAATCAGCTTGAAAGTAGTTGCAAGACAAATCACTCCTAACCCTCCAATCCATCTGAGAGAGCATCGCCGAGCTACCTAAACGTTTGCCTTTCGGCCTTTTGGGTCTGCTGGAGGAGATTACTTTTTTCCGGGTCAGGGCACCATCTCCCTGGGTTCACACTGGCACATATTCAATTATCCATTAAAACACCTCATCTTTCCCAGACAGACTCCACCGCCCTGACATGACAAACTGCGGCAGGGGCTCCGTACGTTAACCCCCGGCTTTATAGATGGCCGCTGTGGGCTCAGGCGCCACTTAGTTAACCCTGAGAATATATGCAGAGGGGATCCGTCCTCACAGCGAGCGCCGTCTGATAATGCATCTGCAAACAGATTTGAGCGAGAGAGGAAACACGTTCAGGAGGTAAAAAGAGAGCCAAAGGCCTGAGCTGAGGCAGCACAAGCCAACAGCTCAGCGTCCAGAGAGGAAAAGGTGCGCATTTATATCAGATTATGTCTGAAGCTGCTTGTTATGATTTCTGTTGTGAGTAATTAACGAGAGTCAATAATAGCAGAGAATCTTAATTACACCCCATGGTGAGAGGAACGGGGGTGCAAACAATGCTGCCAGTCTCTGCTGAGATTTTTTAAAAGAGCACAGTTTAATTCCTGGAAAACATCTCCTGTAAGCAACATCGGTCTCTTAGCATGTCAATAATTAAAAGGCCGATGGATTTCTGTAAACACTTGCTATGAATGATTCATAGGCTCTCCGTGCTCTTCCGCATCATGCGGAAAATTTCAATGAAAGCGTTCCGCACATGTGTCTTATTCCCTGTGAAACAGGACGGGGGCTGTGGATCTGTCCCCGGAGAGTTCACACAACTGCACAAATAGAATAACAGCGCGGGAACGAGCAGCGTTCACCCCGAGGGCTGAACGCTGAACGCACACCGCTCACCATCTAGATGATGAGATGGAGGAGTTTTCTTTCTATAATTAGGTCAATTAGTCATATAAATGAAGCATTTTCTGCGCACATGAATTTGCCCTAAAACCATTCATTTCACCAATTAATCAACGTTGCCTGTGCTTTTATAGTGGTGATCATTTCCGCATTTTCATATGAGCATTTTCCACAAAGTCTTCTGTACAGCGGCAAAACGTCATCACATCTGGCTCAGTGAATAAGGCAGCAGTCGCTCCACATCACTCGTTACGGCCGGTGAAGTGAGCTTGACCGAGGCCACTCTGGAAGACTGGCAAAGACAAAAATCGGTCTCACTTTGTTAGAATAGTTCACTGTAGCCCCCTGTAGATAATATACAGATGTTCAAATTGATAACAAACAATTGGTTGAAAAGCAGTGGTGATTTTGGAGTTAGGATTTGGACCAGGGTTAGGATTACGCAGTGGGGGACAGTAACTGAGTAACTGAGTAAATGTAATTGGTTTCTGTACTTTAGTATTTTTGGTGTATCTGTACTGAAGTTTCTCCATTTCTGGGCGTCTTTCTCCTTTCACTCCACTACATTTCAGAGTCTAATATCCGACTTTTTCCTCCTACATTTTGAGAAATCTGTCGTTCCTTTTGGTTTCTGTGTGTATAAAAACGTAACATGTCAAAACGAAAGAAGCGCAAAGCCAGAGCACCAATCAGGGCCCAGCGGTCACTTTGTTTAGAGCTGGTTTTGACCTGTTGGTCATACCGACCCAGTGCAGCACGCGGTTCAACGTCAGCGCAGCAGCGTAAAACTTTGGGAGAGTCTGTTCAACATAAATGATGAACTAACCTAACTTTGTGTAAATAGAGCTCAATATAGAAATATGTCCACATATGCAGTCGAGACTGACGCGGCTTTTTTCTGAATTTCTACAAACACCATTTCATTTTATAGTAAATGAGTTTGGGCTGGTTTATGTTTATGAACAGACGCCTACAGATCAACATAGTAAAGGAGCTCATCTGTGATCCTGAGTTTAAAGCCAGTTTTTATTCAACTTAAACTTGGAACTAAGTTGTAAATAAATCTGAAACTGAAACTTTGCTTGTGTGTAAAAAGTGATTTCAGAGCCACTCGGTTCTCCCTGATGGAAACTGTTTACCTTCAGTGTTTTGTGCTTCTGATCATTTTAATAGACGTCAGCGTCGCTAATTAATGACGTTCTATTAAAAGACTGGTTTACCAAGAGAGACGCTGGAGGACTTTCACCTGAAATGAGTTCATGAAGCCAGTCTGGTTATAAAAATGATAACAGGACATCAGAGCCAGAATTACTCTTTTAGTACTTTTACTTTATACTTAAGTACATTTGAAGGGAAATACTTTAGTACTTTTACTCAAGTGGAGGTCTAAAGGGAGGAACTTCTACTTACTGGGGTAATATTTTACCTTGGGGTCTCGACTTTAACTCAAGTACATGATTTGTGTACTTCGTCCACCACTGGGATTAAGACCAGGGTAAGGGTTGGGTTTGGGTTCTGGGTTGAGGTTAAGGTTAGGGTTAGGATTAGAGCAGGTTTAGAATTAAAGAATATTATGGTCTATTTAGTAGATATTTATTTGAATGTAACTTGAAAGCAAATGAAGCTACTCTACTCTGAAATCGTCTCACTTGCCTTTATCATACTATCATCATGTTCTGATGTAGCTTTACCAGTTATTTATAGTTCTTCCTATTTTTGCTTAAATGGCATCATATTTATCATTACTGGGCTGTTTTACTTAATCATTAACATTTTTATAATGACAATGGAAAGAAAATTTGACATTGTAATAAGCAATAAAACTGACTATATCGAATGTGTGATAGTCATATTACATGTTTTGTGTTTTAATATTGACAAATAAAGCCTGAGATATGAGTAAGACACGAGTAACTGCAGGTGCGCTTTGTTAATCCAGTTTTACATTTGAAGTGCTGTGAATTAGCTTTAGCCTCCACATGTCAGTCCCCCTGCTTATCAGACCAAATTTGCACCCCTGACTGCAGGAAGTCAAGGAGCATTCCACTTCACAGAGTTTCAGTAATGCCAAACAATCAGCTCTAAGTAGCAGTAACACTAACCAATCAGCTCTCAGTAGCAGTAACACTAACCAATCAGCTCTCAGTAGCAGTAACACTAACCAATCAGCTCTCAGTAGCAGTAACACTAACCAATCAGCTCTCAGTAGCAGTAACACTAACCAATCAGCTCTCAGTAGCAGTAACACTAACCAATCAGCTCTCAGTAGCAGTAACACTAACCAATCAGCTCTCAGTAGCAGTAACTCTAACCAATCAGCTCTCAGTAGCAGTAACGCTAACCAATCAGCTCTCAGTAGCAGTAACGCTAACCAATCAGCTCTCAGTAGCAGTAACACTAACCAATCAGCTCTCAGTAGCAGTAACACTAACCAATCAGCTCTCAGTAGCAGTAACGCCAACCAATCAGCTCTCAGCAGCAGTAACACTAACCAATCAGCTCTCAGTAGCAGTAACACTAACCAATCAGCTCTCAGTAGCAGTAACGCTAATCAATCAGCTCTCAGTAGCAGTAACACTAACCAATCAGCTCTCAGTAGCAGTAACTCTAACCAATCAGCTCTCAGTAGCAGTAACGCTAACCAATCAGCTCTCAGTAGCAGTAACGCTAACCAATCAGCTCTCAGTAGCAGTAACACTAACCAATCAGCTCTCAGTAGCAGTAACACTAACCAATCAGCTCTCAGTAGCAGTAACACTAACCAATCAGCTCTCAGTAGCAGTAACACTAACCAATCAGCTCTCAGTAGCAGTAACTCTAACCAATCAGCTCTCAGTAGCAGTAACGCTAACCAATCAGCTCTCAGTAGCAGTAACGCTAACCAATCAGCTCTCAGTAGCAGTAACACTAACCAATCAGCTCTCAGTAGCAGTAACACTAACCAATCAGCTCTCAGTAGCAGTAACGCTAATCAATCAGCTCTCAGTAGCAGTAACTCTAACCAATCAGCTCTCAGTAGCAGTAACGCTAACCAATCAGCTCTCAGTAGCAGTAACGCTAACCAATCAGCTCTCAGTAGCAGTAACGCTAACCAATCAGCTCTCAGTAGCAGTAACTCTAACCAATCAGCTCTCAGTAGCAGTAACGCTAACCAATCAGCTCTCAGTAGCAGTAACTCTAACCAATCAGCTCTCAGTAGCAGTAACACTAACCAATCAGCTCTCAGTAGCAGTAACTCTAACCAATCAGCTCTCAGTAGCAGTAACACTAACCAATCAGCTCTCAGTAGCAGTAACGCTAACCAATCAGCTCTCAGTAGCAGTAACTCTAACCAATCAGCTCTCAGTAGCAGTAACACTAACCAATCAGCGCTCAGTAGCAGTAACACTAACCAATCAGCTCTCAGTAGCAGTAACGCTAACCAATATTAAAATTAGTAAAATTAGTAATTATATGACTTATTTTCACTGGAAAAAAACACACATTGTATCGGAGTTGCAACTGTATGCTGTATTTTTCTATACTGACTCATTTGTGAACATAAAAGTGAATCATGTCTCTTTGATTCTTTGATTCTTCACATCATTTTTCTCATTCTTTCATCATAACAATCTCATGTTATTTGTACCTAAACACACTCCCCTGCTCTCCACCACCCTGATCATTACTCCCCCACTCCGTGTCCCGGAATGAATAGCTGCGTGCCGGAGAGCGCCGGGACCCCAAGCGCTACCATGACAAATGAAAGTGCTTAATATGAACCTAATATCAGCGACTGAATCGCAGGCTGACTAACAAACAAAGCAGCGCGACGTGGGGCTGATTGATGGAGAAAGTGCATCATGCTCCCCCTCAGCACCACCATCACCATTACATAAACACGGCATCTGGAGAGAGAGAGAGAGAGAGAGAGAGAGCGCAGCCCCGTTCGCCCTGCCCCACACCTCGGAGCATTCAGCCGAGGGATGCACACCCACCCCCAGGGCCGAGGGGGGGGCTTAGGGTCATCTGTAACAGCACTACACTATAAATACCGCGCAGTACTGCAGTACTGAGCTGCTTCAGGGCCCAAATCTTACACATTTTAAGTATATTATGTTTCCTTTGAGGTTCACGTAGAACATTTGTACGTTTTTTTGTACCAAAAACAGTCATAATTCGTTTTTTACATGATAATTTTTCATCCGCTCTTAGAAATCCACAAGCTGCTTTTGCTACTGTACATTTAAAACTGATACGCGCTGCTCTCAGAACAAAACCTCCTATCTCCAAATTGGTAACTTTACAGGAGAAGGAAAAAACCTACTGTACTTTTAATGGAAGTCAATGGAACCAGACGTCTTTCTAAGTAACTTTGGGCTGTTTCTTTTGATCCCTTCATGATGAAACTTACACACTTTATAAAGGGCAACAGTCATTTTCAAATTATGCCAAAAACTGAAAAACAACAAAAATGGAGAAACAGCAGCGATATGTAAATGAGCTATGTTCTGATTGGCCGCTTTATATAGCGGCTCATTCCAAAAAGCTGTCCACCTCTTTTACCTTCAGTGTGAGTGGGCGGAGCTGAACTACTATAGGCAGGATTGGTGGATGTGTGTAACGATGACTCGCAGCTTCGTTCCATATACAGACTTTAATAGTGTTTACACACAACAGTAATCTCAAAAAAGCGAGAATCAGTTGGGCTCTTTAACATTTATTACAAACTCTGTAGCTGTCCGGGCCTCGACCTCTGGCTCTCGCACGCTGGGTTAAGTTCACGTTTAAGTAAAAGCATTGCAGCAGTCCATAGTGTTTGATTGCATCATGAAGAAGACCTCATCGCCATGTTGAGCTGTAACTCTGACTTTGCTCTGACGGAGCTCGTCTCATCACTGCTACTGCAGCCCTGCAGGTGGACAAAGACCAGCACAATAGACCAGAATGACCACAAAAGATATGTGGACACTTTAGATGCGTCTCCAGAAAACACTGGTGGATCTGTATAACCTGCACGTCTCCAGAGTCCAGAACATTTTCACTGTGAGATATTTTATATATATATATATATATATATATATATATATATATATATATATATATATATATATATATATAAAAAACGCACAAGTGGCAAAAAAAATGCCAAAGCTCTTTAAAAATAAACTCAAACATAAATAGCAAGCTCGGGTCAGCTTCTCGCTCACCAGCTTCTCTTTTGACTTTTCGGTTCCGCCTTAAATGGTGCTGCAGTTACACTGAGGCGCCTTAAATAGGGGATGGATTTTTGGTGAATGTAAAGCCAACGTTTTACATTCAAAGTAATACTACACTACTGAGTGCACTACTAATGGGATATGCACTATTTTTGTACACTATTTAGTGAGCTAGTGTGCCGTTCAGGATGTGAAAATAAGACGCAGCGGGGAATCTCAGCCGTTTAGGTTTCAGCTTTCAAGTGAAATCAAGGGAATTACACTGCTAATGTGCTTTAATATGAACTGCTCTGAAACGCTGCTTATAAACGTGTTTCACTGCATGCGCTGGGATTGTGACGTCATTGGAATACGATCAACTGTTTACACCGATCAGGCACAATATTATGGCCTGTTTCTACGCTCATCGTCCACTTTATCAGCTCCACTTACTGTATAGCTGCACTCTGTAGTTCTACAGTTACAGACTGTAGTCCATCTGTTTCTCTGATACTCTGTTACCCTGTTCTTCAGTGGTCAGGACCCCCATGGACCCTCACAGAGCAGGTACTATTTGGGTGGTGGGTCATTCTCAGCACTGCAGTAACACTGACGTGGTGGTGGCGTGTTAGTGTGTGTTGTGCTGGTCTGAGTGGATCAGACACAGCAGTGCTGATGGAGTTTTTAAACACCTCAGTGTCGCTGCTGGACTGAGAATAGTCCACCAACCAAAAACATCCAGCCAACAGCGTCCTGTGCCCACTGATGAAGGACTAGAGGATGACCAACACAAACTGTGCAGCAGATGAGCTGTCATCTCTGACTTTACATACAAGTGTCTAATAGAGTGGACAGTGAGTGGACACAGTGTTTAAAAACTCCAGCAGCTCTGCTGTGTCTGATCCACTCAGACCAGCACAACACACACTAACACACCACCACCACGTCAGTGTTACTGCAGTGCTGAGAATGACCCACCACCCAAATAGTACCTGCTCTGTGAGGGTCCATGGGGGTCCTGACCACTGAAGAACAGGGTAACAGAGTATCAGAGAAACAGATGGACTACAGTCTGTAACTGTAGAACTACAAAGTGCACCATAATGGTCAGAATGTTGTGCGTGATCTGTGTATATTACATATATACTAATGTGACAGTGGGTAAAAGAGAAGGTTGTGGTTTGGTGGTCACTCACTGGCCCGGAGTGAATAACACTCATACACACATTTGTCTGCAGTGGACGCTGATGGACTCTCTCCTAATATAATCACTAATTTATCATCAGCTCTCTTCCTCTCTCACACTATCACACTATGTCTCGCTCTCTCTCTCTCGCTCTCTCTCTCTGTCTCTCTCTCTCTCTCTCTCTCTCTCTCTCTCTCTGTCTCTCTCTCTCTATCTCTCTCTCTCTCTCTCTCTCTCTCTCTCTCTCTCTCTGTCTCTCTCTCTCTCTCTCTCTCTCTCTGTCTCTCTCTCTCTCTCTCTCTCTCTCTCTCTCTCTGTCTCTCTCTCTCTATCTCTCTCTCTCTCTCTGTCTCTCTCTCTCTCTCTCTCTCTCTATCTCTCTCTCTCTCTCTCTCTCTCTCTCTCTCTCTGTCTCTCTCTCTCTCTCTCTCTCTCTCTCTCTCTCTGTCTCTCTCTCTCTATCTCTCTCTCTCTCTCTGTCTCTCTCTCTCTCTCTCTCTCTCTGTCTCTCTCTCTCTCTCTCTCTCTCTCTCTCTCTCTGTCTCTCTCTCTCTATCTCTCTCTCTCTCTCTGTCTCTCTCTCTCTCTCTCTCTCTCTCTCTCTCTCTCTCTCTCTCTCTCTCTCTCTCTCTCGTGCGACCCGTGGGATAGAGGAAGTGACTCTTCATGCATGGAGACAGTAAGATGTCTGTAACAAATCTAACTGACAGCCTCTCAGATGGAGATCACAGGGCTGACAGGGACGAGGACTGAAGCGTTGGAACTTTGCAACGATCTTAATCCACAAAGAGTGGCTCTGCGGCCCCACAGGACCCGCCGTCTCCCAGCCTGACACGGGACGGTCCGGCTGTGCTCGCCGGAAAAGGAAACTCAGCAATATGTAATGAAGTAACAGATCAGAAAGAAACACGACACAAAGAAATGCATCGTGATGTATCACTAAATAATGTATCACAAAACAGCTCGTAACAAAAAAATGCGACAAAATAATGTATGACAAAAAAATCCTAATTTATCGAGAAATACTGCATCATAAAGGACTGCATATTACAGTATGGTATGAAGTAATGTGTCACAAAATAACGTACCATAAACTTCTGCATCACAAAGCAATGTATTAAAGCTGGACGCCACAACGTCACTGACGTCACTAAGTAAGCTGCTACAAAGTAAATGATCACAATGTAACGTGACAGTGTAACATATGGCAAAGTAAAGGAGTGCGGAGTCATATGACACAAAGTAACATGTCATGAATTAAAATGACGCAAAGTAACTTGTAATGAATTAACATGTAGCACAGTAACATGTTATGAAGTTATGTATTATGAATTAACATGGTATGTAATAACATGTCATCAATTAACATACCACAAAGTAACATGTCATCAATTAACATACCACACAGTAACATGTCATCAATTAACATACCACAAAGTAACATGTCATCAATTAACATACCACACAGTAACATGTCATCAATTAACATACCACACAGTAACATGTCATCAATTAACATACCACAAAGTAACATGTCATCAATTAACATACCACACAGTAACATGTCATCAATTAACATACCACAAAGTAACATGTCACAAAGTAACATGTCATGAATCAACACATGAAAAGTAACGGCATGAATTTATGTATTATGAATTAACATGTAGCACAGTAACATGTCATGAAGTAATGTGTTATGAATTAACATGGTATGTAATAACATGTCATGAACTAACATGTCACAAAGTAACACATCATGAATAAACATATTACAAAGTAACATGTCATGAATAAACATATTACAAAGTAACATGTCATGAATTAATATGTAACAGAGTAACATGCATCAGCATAACATGTTCAAAGTGACATATCATGAAGTAATGTGTTATGAATTAACCTGCTATGGAATAACATGTCATGAATTAACATGTCACAAGATAAACTGTTATAAAGTGAATCATATATGACAGAGTAACATAATCACCTAAAGTAACAGTCATACAGTCACATGTCACAAAGTAACATGTCAGGAAGTAACATTTCACAAAATAACTTATCTGATCCAACATGTTATGAAGTAATGCATTATAAAGTACATCATCACAGACCAATATGTCCCCATGTAAAACACTGCACAATAACATCTCACGAAGCTGCCGGTGATGTGTGGCAGGACTCCGGAGACTGAAGCTGAGATTCCAGGTCACATGCGAAATTAACCCCTTGATCCCTGAGACTCATTACAGTTATTATTTCACAGAATCGCTATTCCATAACTAAATAAGAATCGTTCTGCTGCGACTATGAAACTAATACGTGGGGGCAAACCACGATCAGGCTCACTGATACCAAACACCTGGAGAAATATCCGTGCTGATAACAGGAATTCCACACCAGTTACTAGAGCTGCAATGAATAGCACACAATCTGCTGCATACAAGAAAAACCTGCTACAAGAGCTTGTGAAGACATGAAGCACCAATCCTCAAATTATTAAGTATTAATATTAAGCGAGAAAATTAATTAAAAGGTTAAAACCAAAATAAAACAACTCAAAGTCACCCAAGAACCCTATTTTATTTCTCTACATCTTCGTCACACGATTAGATGTGTGACAGATGTGTGGGAGAAAGTTCAAAAGAACCCTTTAGGTGGTGCTGCTTCAGTGTCATAGATAATTCCTTGTCTTAGATTGAGCGTTTAGTCTGGATGTATAGAATAAACATGGACTGCAGAGGGAAACTGTGCATATAGGCTGCTAGGCCGGAGTGGTGAAGCAGCGATTTGACTGGTATATAGAGCGAACACAGCACAGGGTCAGAGTGACAAAGTGCCAGGGTTAGGTCTCGGCAAGGTGAGTGTGTGAATGCTCAAAACACACTATTATGAGTTGACAACAGCGCTTTATCTTCACTAAAGCAATTCCATACAGACCCGTCCTCCTGGCAGAGGGAGAATCCATCTGCCTGTGGGGAGGCATGACAGTCCGTACTCAGCTGGACCGGAAAGCCTTACATAAATTGTTTTATTTCTTTGGGTCAATCTAGCTAATGCAAAAGTCATGTATGTCTGCTGCTAAATATTTAATCTCAGCAGCGGTGAGTGGACGAACATTGAGGTAACGTCTAGCTTTCTGAGAGCTGGTGAAAGGTGGTGGATGTAGAAGAGAACAGCAGACTGTTTGGGGAGGGGGGGGGGGATAAAAACAGCGACGTTCCCACAAGGAGTTTTCCGCGCTCCTGCCGGCGCATTACAAGAAATCACACAAGCAAGCGCCGATAGGAGAAAAAACTCCCGCACACACGACGACAGGCCCTCTTTTACCTAAAAGCAGCGTCCAAAAGTAAGGCAGCCCAAACGGCAAGCTCAGAGAAGCACCTCGTTTAATGTTCACAGTGCACCGCTGACACCTACTGCTTCCTCACACAGTGGAGATAAAGCTTCTTCACGCCGAACGCCTGCAGAAATGTCTCCTCTGATAACAGGATTTCCACACCACAGCTACGAGCACGAGAACTGCAAAGTAAATTACGGATGCGATCTGTTGCAGACATGGAAAGCAAGCTATTCTGCACCCTAACTACAGCTGTCATTGTCCTAAGAAAACCTTGTAAGCCCTTTATATTGTGGGAACACTGCACTAATGAATGGATCAACACGGTTATGAAGCAGGTATATGACACATAAAGGCAGAATGATGCTTTATAACAATGTTATTAACAGATATAACAGCCCCTTTTGTTCATAAAATATCCTGTCTTGTAATCAGTGGCATGAGCTGTTCATAAATACTCAAGTACTTGGTTATAATCCCGTCATCCAATGCTTATGAATGCGTTATGAAGCCCATATGCAAGCAGCCTTCTGAAAAAGAGTGAATTTTGTGGAATTTTTGAAAGTGTCTTATGGCATATGAACATGGTTCAGCTTTTAAAGTTACAATTTTGCAAACGTTACAAGGTTTTCGTAAAACAATGGTGATGGACAAAGCTAAAATCCACTTTGAGGAAACTTCTAATACTATTGCTAGAGAATAAATGGAGCTGGATCAAAGTTTACATTGATTGTGCACCAAAAAGTTCAAACAACAACCTGATAGAGCCAAACTCTTTCCAGAAATTGAGAAAAGGTGTGATAATGTTATTACAGGGCAAACATGCTATCCTGTCAAGTGAAATGATCTTAAATCTAGTCTATTTCCCATTTTGAGATGGTTGGGCACTTGTCATGAGACCATCTAGTTTATTTTGAGAAATTTCTCACTATAAAAAATCTCACTATACTGGGAGATAATTTTGCTGGTTTTAAGCACATTTCTTAAAATTATATATATTGAGATAATTTTACCAAATAATAACATTTATACCAAGTAAAAAAAAAAAAAAAAAAAAATATATATATATATATATATATATATATATAAAACTAGAAATTATATAAATAAGCTTAAATTAAGCTCAATATCTCAACAGGAGAAATATATTTGAAAATCATTTTATTCGACAAGATACCGTTCTTTGCAGTGTACGAGAAAGAACTAAGAGAGTGTGGATACGCACAGTGCTAAGTCCATAATTAAAGCATTTCCCAACTTGTGGAAAACTTCTGAAAATGCTTCCACATGAGAAAAGAAGTCTAGTCAATGCTCATAATGGCTGTTACAAATAAACTCCAGTCTGCTGTAGACATGAGAAAGCATGCTAGAGCAATTCCCATCTTGAAAAACTTCTTCAAAGAGACAACGAAAGCTAAGAATGTGACAAAAACAGCAGGAAAAACTTTTCCAAGACTTCATGACTGGAACTTCCGATAATGCCCAACACAAGAGAAAACCTCTAAATCAAGGCTAAAGGGAACTCACCACAGTAAAGTCCTCAGCCGAGCAGTTCTGTCCGCTGAAGTTGCAGCTCTTGAGCATCTCGTCCAGCTGGTGGCCGGTGCGATTGAAAATGTCCTGCATGTCCGGTGCCGGGTACTCCAGGTCCGTTGGCTTGTGTCCGTCTTTGTTTTTGGGTGGCAGGCCTGTCAGGTTGGCCAGGTGGTAGATGTCGGCGTCCGTGAGGGCGGAGAAGCGGAAGCGGTTGATGTTGCAGATGGTGACGGCCGGGAAGACCATCTCCGGGCTGGCTTCCTCATTCAGCGCCGTGACGTGGGGATGCTCCAGGTAAGAGATGGCGCACTTGGCCGCCTGGTAGAGGAACAGCGCCAGGGACGCCAGAAAGGCCAAAGCCCAGAGGGTCTGCCGGACCCCCAGCCGTCCAGAAACAAAGATGTGGTTAATCCCGTGGAGGGAGCAGGAGTTGGCGAACCCGGCCAGGTCTTTGGCCGGAGGGCTGCAGCTTTCCTCGATCAGGCTCTCCCTGTCCCCATCCTGCTGCTTTTTGCCCTTCTTCTGCTTCTCGTCCTCCTCGGCAAACTTGATCTTGCACACGAATTCGATCGGCATGTGGGCAGCCAGGTCTGCTTTGGACAGGATGCCTGTTTCCTTTTTTTATGGACAAGAGATCCAGTGCACTTTGCTTTCCTCTTGTTGTTTCAAACCAGGCTGATAAAAACAAGCTCAACTCCAGAAAGAAGAAGAGAAGGGGTAAATAAGGTAGGGAATAAAGGACAGACTTGCCAGTGGTGCTGACGCTCTTTCTTTCTTTACAGTGCTGCGAGAGTTTCCAGGTTTCTCTTTCTGTTGCTGCCGTTTCTTCCTCAACGTCGCTGGTGGAAAACTGCCCAAGTTTCCAGCTTTCTTGCCAGTCCTGCTTCCTCTGTACTCTCAAAAGAAATCTGCCAGCTTTTCCAGCTTTTCCTTTCCGCCGCTGCTTCGTCTACAGCCCTGCCCCGAGTTTCCAGCTTTCTCTTTCTGCTGCTGCTCCTTCTACAGCGCTACCCGAGTTTCCAGCTTCCCCCTCTCTCTCTCTCGCTCTCTCTCTCGCTCTCTCTCGCTCTCTTCTGCTGCCGCTGCTGCTGTCAGAGTACCGGATCAGCGCGAGTGCTGCTTATCAGCAGTAATACAGCTGTCAAAAAAAAGAGAAAACACATACCCCTCCACTGCCCCTGCTCTCGGCTTCACAGGCACGGATGAAAATGCAGCATTTTTTTTTTTTTGTGACCAGAGCTAAACGAGGCAGGGGCTTCTTAATAATTCATGAGGAGGGCAACATTGTGATTATTTCCTTCTCGCTTGCTTCTCGAAAGGCTGCGCTTTCTTTCCCCCCCGCACTCCCACCTCTTTCCCTCTTTTCTCTAACACACCCACTCTCCCGCTCGCTGTCTCTTCCGCAGTCCATGCGTTTGCTTGATCCTCCCGTCGGTGGTGCTTTCGAGCCCCTTGACCGTAATAAGTTGATGTCAAAGGTCGCTCCGCTGAACATCCGCAGCTTGATGTAAATGGCAGTGGGGGGGTGGGGTGGGGAGGGAGGGTCACCCGGTCACTCTGGAGACCGTCTAATTGGAACAGTAATGAGTACTGTGAGATGAGCTAGCCTAAACGATCAATGTTCTCTATGGGGACACATAAAAAAACAAAACAAAACAAAAAAAAAAGAAAAACAGGTGAAAAAACTATTGATCACTATTGGTCAGAGGTTACGCCAGGCAGTACAACGGACCTTTTCTTATCAGGAGTTAATGGCAGCATCACAAGGTTCCGGCATGAATTTAAATCAGTGGCCAATCCCATGGTCTGGAAACCAGAGGACGCTGGACAAGTTCGAAATAAACAAAAGCTTCAGTTCTCTCGGCTTTACTGTCTTGTAAACGTGCTGTTAACGGCCCGGATGTTTCTTCTCCAAATTGCAGAATAAAATTATGCAAATGATGAGAAAGAAAAGCCTCCCAAATGCCTGTTTAAACGGGATTAGCCATGCGGGTCACATCTCTCAGGGACGGGACCTTTCAAGAAAAGAAGCATTTAAAGGTGAATTAAATGGCTTTCCGCACATGTTCATTCGCCTCTGAAAGATTGCAGAGCAAAGCTGAGCACAACGCTGGATTACTGAGTAAAATGAAGCTCAGAAACAGTCAGGGTTAAACGCCTCTCCATCCCTCTAGTCTCTTCTCTATGGTTCTTTAATGACCTGTAGAAATGAGAAATGAGATAACAAGCAAATTAAAAGAAAAAAATCACCTAGTTTGACTTCTTAAACTGTATCTGGGTCCACGTTTCAGCTGCTCACGCTCATAACGTAGCAACTAGTGTTTAATAATTACTATGGAACAAGTCTTAAGTATAATAGCTGGATAATAAGCCGAACAACGTGACAGTATTAGTGTGCATGCTAGGAGAACTGAATCCTGTGCGAATGCATAAAAGATGACAGTCAGACACATGACCAGTCAGACAAGACCTCCGCGTGCTCATGTGAACATCTCCATAAACATAAGTGTTTCATGGACGTCATAGTCAATAATTCATAGTCAACAAATCATCAGCTGTTCTAAATACATGGGGGGTGAAATATTAAACAACACGTTCCAGCTGCCCGAGTCATCTGCTCAGCATGGTGGAGTGGCAGGTTCACTCCTGGAGTTTATGGTAGTTGTAGTCCATCAGGTACTTTGAACAGCAGAGAGCAAAGCTGTTTGTATACAAAGATCCTATTTAATTTGGGGTTGTTATGTTATATTATTAAAGCCAGTAATAAAGTCCTACCAAAGACGTCTCTGGGAAAAGAGCCTTCTGTTCCCGCTGCCTTTACTGTCTTTTACCTGTGTGATATTTTTAGCCTGTTTTTTTTGTTTTTGGTAATAATAAGCTGGTTAAATTAAAATTGCATTTTATTTTTTCCCCAATTTGGACATTCCCAATTCCACCCACTAGTAAGGACTCCTACAGTCCTGTGTCAACATTGTAAATAAGGGTCACCCTCAATGCTCATTAACACAGGCTTCCCCCAAAAACTGTAAAGTACTGCCATTGGACAGCTGAATTGTGATTGGAGGAAAGCCCAAACTACCAGTTCTGTTATTTCAGCGAACAGGCGCCTCCGCTGGCTAGCAACGGGGTGGGTAATGGGGGGAGATGGGGAGCCATCCTACCCACCCAGAGAGAGTGAGGCCATGGCTGTAGCATGACTGGGGATTGAACTCATCATCTCCCGATGAGGACCAACATTACGCCACTTGGGAGCCCAATAAAAAACTGTTTTCTTCCCTTTTTGTAAAATATACAACTCCAACCATGTGCAGTCCCACTGCTGCACCCCATTATTATTAATAATGACACTATTATTCTTGGATTACAATTTGCTTCACTTTATATTGTTTTCATCTTAACGTCCTAAAAAATAAAACTTCTGCTACAATTGTTTCAGCTTTCATAGCATTTTTGTAGCATATTGCTACATATTTAAAAAGGTTATGCGCGGCCATGTAAGCCTTCATTAAACCTAGTTCTAAAAAGCCTAATTTAACTCCGATCTTCACAAATTCTGATTCAACTTAGGCAAGAAAAATCGATAAATCAGGACAAGAAATGTAGTGTTTGGGCCTGCGGGGGGCGACGAGGCCTCAAGGCCTTTACACTGTCACGGTTGGCCCCTCCCAGTCCTGTCCATGTGCGTTTTTGTTGTGTGTCCTAGTCCAACCCCTTGTTTAGTAACTCCGCCCCTGATTGTCTGCACCTGACCCTCATTGTCCCTGTGTTACTTACGCCCTGTGTTTGGCCTTAGTGTTCGCCGGTCTTTGTCCTCTGTATTGTGTTTGAAGCTGTTTGCTATTTGTGTTTCTAGTCATGTCTGAACCCCAATCTCTCCGTGTTGGCTTCCTGAACTTGGACTGTTTTGACTACGACCCTGGATTTGCCCTTAATAACACGAACACAAACTGAGTCAAAGTTCTATACAGAAAAAAAAGTCAAAACAAAAGTTGAAAATTGACCAAATAATCTTAACGGCATGTTTCACATCACTGTTGTTAACATGCTAAAATAACTTCTAGTAAACTAACAAACAGCTGCTTATATTTTCTGTGCTCCTTCAAACTTCACCATGCGAACAGCTTCAGCTGCGAGTCTGTGCGGAACTTTTTTTAGCAGAATGGGCCGTTACTCAGTGTCTGTAGCTTTCAGTTTCACTGGCTAAAGGAAAAATAATAGCTTTGCCACTGTTATTACTCAGTAGATTGATTTTTGGCCCTCGTTGTCTTCTTCTTGTGAACGTTCAGTAAAATGGCACATCGGAGCGAAAGTATGGGGACTGTTAAAAATCGACAGGAGTGAAAAGACGTAATAACCGCACCCACATTTACCCTGAAATGACGCGGCGCTTTGACTGAACAGAACTCTAATCTCTGTTGCTTGTTCTGAGATCTCCCCCTGACTGCGATTGGGCCACATGGTGTCACTGCACGGAGCTTCTAGTGCTGCTGAGATGCACACACAGTTCTTTTAAAGCATATTTACGGCAGTGTGTTTGGCAGCAGCTCTCTTTCATTTGGTTCTTTCATTGTTTTAGAGAAACTGCTTCTGATGGTGTTTACCTGCTAACACTTTGCTTGAACATGACATGAACATGCCGTAAACATGCTGAGGTAGATATCGCACGCTGAGATGACTTGTTGACGGATTATGTTCAGTAATATTACAGTGTTATGTTACAACATCTTGACAGATAAGCTGTCTCGGCGGCTTTTGTCACATGCAGTCTTTTTCTATGTACTCTAGTTGACTGTCAAGCCATTAAATATTATGATATATGTGAGGACAATGGAGATAATGGTAACATAGCTCCTGCTGTATAACTGGACATGATCTGCTATGACATGTTTATAGTGTGGTTATGTCAGTGTGATGTAGCAGAGTTACAGTGTTACAGTTTTCCTTGAAATGGAAATGGTAAAACCAGTACTGGAGTTCCAGATCATGGATTGGACTGCAGAAAGCTCCATCCCAATTGTGTACTACACACTAATACTATACATTAAGTTGGTGCTGTCGGAGCAAAACCTCGCATCTCCAAAATGGTACCTTGACAGGAGAAGGAAGGAACCTGCTTTATTTTTAATGTAAGAATTTTTTCGGAGTCATCAAAGGTCGTTTCTTTTGGTCCATTCAATGTAAAGAACAACAGGCATTTTCAAACTATGCCAGTCGTGGGGTCAGTTGGGGGCAGTCGTGGGCTGGAGGTTAGGGATCTGGCCCTGTGACCGGATGGTCGCCGGTTCGATCCCCAGCACTGACAGTCCATGACTGAGGTGTCCTTGAACAAGACACCTAACCCCCAACTGCTCCCCGGGTGCTGTGGATAGGGCTGCCCACCGCTCCGGGCAAGTGTGCTCACTGCCCCCTAGTGTGTGTGTTCACTAGTGTGTATGTGGTGTTTCACTGCATGGATGGGTTAAATGCGAAGATGGAATTTCCCGTTTGTGGGATTTAAAAAGTATCACTTAACTTTAAACAAGGTAAAACGACAAAAATGGAGACGTGAGGTTTTGTTCTGACAGTAGCGATACACTGCGTCCTAATCTCAATGGCATGCGCTCGACAGGTTACTACACGAAATATTAACATGCTACACCGTTCTGACTAACAGGAGGTGATGAACCGTTGCTATGACAACGCGCATCATAGCAAGCCAGACTCCGAAGGCCAGCTACCAAATTAACGAGCGTTCACAAACGGGTTTCCCACAGAAACGCTGACGAATGAAAACGTTAGGAAGTAGAACACATTTGTTTTTTTTATGGAATATTTTTTACGAATTTGGGGCGAACTCATATTTATACACCATCTCTGGTCGTGCCACCGGCACAGCTGCTCTCGCGTCGCCGTCCGGCATTTTTCCTGAATTTTCCAGACGCAAGAAACTCCTCCCTTTCCTTTCCCACCTGGACTGTGGGACAACAGTGTCCATCATTACGAGACTCAGAAATCGGCTGGTTCTAAGTGAGCGTTGTGGATTTTTGAGTAAACTCAACTTCAACACTTCTGACTGTACTACACACTCAAACACTGGTGTTAGTACTAAGTGCGCTGTTGGGACGCAGTGACACACAAAATTCTACTCAAATCAATAAATTAATTCAGCCATTAATAAATCCATAACTACAGACCTACACACTTACATGTGATGGTTCTTCAAGGGTTCTTTAGAGAAGAAGGAAAATTGCCCCACATAGAATAATGAACACTTAAAGAACCGTTTGCATAATTTAAGGGTTCTTTAGCAACCTTACCATTTAGAGAACAATGAGAACGCTTTGCATGATGAAAAGGCTCTTTAGTGAAGAAAATGGACCTATGTAGAGCAATGAACACTTAAAAGAACCCTCTGCGTGATCGAAGGGTTCCTTCCATCTTAAAAGTGTCCTTTACATTGATGGAGAACGTGCTGCAAATAGTCCCATGTAGAACCCTTTTGAAAAGGGTTTCCACATCGCACCATCAGGTGTTCTTCTATTCCATTAAGCTTGACACTGTAATGATAGAAGAACCCTTTCTGGAACCCCAACTTTTTCAAAAAGGTTCTAGACAGAACCATCAACAGCACATTCTCCGTCAATCTGAAGAAACCTTTCACTTTAATCATGCACAGGGTTCTTTGAGTGTTCAAGGGTCAGTATTGAACCATTTTCTTTACTAAAGAACCCTTGGAGAACCATCTAAGAGTGGAGTTTGAATGTTCTTGACTGAAAATGAACCCAGCATTTCACAAGCAGAGCTTCTGCATATCTGCTGATGTGAGCACGCTCGTCTTTCTTGTGTCCCCCTCCTTTTTTTTGGTGAGTTTTTATTTGTGTGGTAGAGATGAGAGTGAGAATAAGGCTGGAGTGACCGAGAGTCTGGGGAGTGTTAGACGAGCCATGGGAATTCTCTTTCCCAACACGGCTCTCCGGCACTCACCTCACTCAACCCCCATATAAACCCACAGCAGCCTGAAACCCTCTCAGCACCATCACCTGTCACACTACAGTCTGCAGAATTTACAGACACAGTGATCTAAGGCAGATACAGTAGCGGTTTGGATCTGTCTGACTGCACGTCTGCTTTTTTTAAGGTATTCTAAAGGCTTATGCGTACATGCCTAACATCTGCTTCCAAGACAAACAGAATTAGTGAGTTGATGCCTGCATGTGAAGTTATTTCCAAAACGGACCGTATTTTTTCCAGCATGTTGTCTTCAGTACTGCTGGGAAAGCATCCCTGGTGGCTCCTCATAAAGCTGCTTGGGTAACATTTTACTTGAACCTTGCTATTTAACATAGACATAACAATGCTATAAACATGTAATGACAGGTATGCTGAGTTGTCATGACCAGCTCCCTAAGCCTGGAACCCGATAACAGAATCCAGACGTGTGAGGATGAGGAGAATAAGATGAGGTTTATTCCCACCAGGCGAAAGCGTAGTCAAAGTACAAGCAAGGGTCAGAGCCAGGAGGTGCAGCAGGATCACAAGGGTGCAAACAAAACCAAAGGGGCAGGCAGGAGACGTAGTCACAGGGCAGCACGAGTCCAAGGCAGAGGTACAGAAAGGGGCAAGTAAAACCAGAAAACGAAAACAAGCAGAGGTCGAAAACAAGCAAACACAATACTAAAGCCCGGGGTTATAAACTATCTGCTCTGAACATGTGATAAACAGACACAGGGGAAGCAAGGCAGTAATCGGGTATAGCCGAGTCAGAAGTCATGTGATCCACATTGGGATTGAGGGTGGTGTAGTCCGACTCGGACTCCGAGTCAAAGGAAAGTTGTGCTGTTATATGATCTCCCGAAGGAGCCTGGGAGTCCGTTTCGGTCTGCGAGTTGGTCCGAGGCGTGACAAAGCCAACGTTTTTCTACCCTGTAGAACCTAAAATGAAACATAGTTTGGACTGTTTTGGTCACTATATTGATCTGTTGATGCTCCGCCCATAAATACATTGTTTTGAATATTCTGTGTGCGATTGGATGGGATTTTACACTGCAAACATATGCAACCCATATGGCGTGGTGGGTAGCGCTGTCGCCTCACAGCGAGGAGGGCCTGGGTTCGATTCCCCGGCCGGGTGACCGGGGTCCTCTCTGTGGAGTTTGCATGTTCTCCCCGTGTCTGTGTGGGTTTCCTCTGGGTTCTCCGGTTTCCTCCCACAGTCCAAAGACATGCAGACAGGCCAATTGGACATGCTACATTGCCCGTGTCTGTCTGTCTGCTCTGTGATGGACTGGCGACCTGTCCAGGGTGTATCCTACCTTCCCCTGCGACCCTGAGGGAGAAGCAGCTGGATGGATGGATGGATGGATGGAAACAATATTCCAAAATGGTAACATTTCAGGAAAAAGAATAAAAATTCATGGAAAAAAAAATCCTTCTAGTAATTTTGGAGCATTTCTATTGGTCCAATCATCATGAAATGTTTTTAACTATGTAAAGGAAAGCTGCCATTTTAAAATAAAACAAATGAATAAAATAACAAAATGAAGATACAAGGTTTTGTTCTGACAGTGATGAATAGATCTCTTCTTGTTTAAGGTTTTCTGGGATAAATTAAGCACAAAATTTGCAGCTCCAGCTGTTTTAACATTGAAAACTGGCTTACGACAGAAACGGCGACAGTATTTCCCAAGTTATTGTGGACTTCAGATTCTTGTCAGCATTCTTCAATGCTTGTCACACCTCACAACGGCAGCTAGCTACCTAGTTTGATGTCGTCGATGTCTTCACTATTATTCTAGCACATGAAAAATACTTTTAAAAATCATGAATATCCACCAAGAAGTCACGTGTCCAAACTTTTGACTGGTAGTGGACTGTGCTGTAGAATGCCGTAGAAAAAGAAAAATCATCAATGTAAGGTTCTTCAGGAAGTTTAAGGAACTTCCACACAGTGTAAAGTTTCTAGGAAGAACGAATAAATTGACTGAGATGCTTTACGTTCTGGGTAAAGTTCAGTCTCACACATTTCTCTTTCTAACATGGTTCTTTAGGGAAGCAAACATGGTTTTCACATAGCGACCATTCAAACACGGTTTTTTCCCTGATAACAAATGAAAAGTGGGATGTTGAGAAAATTCCAGTCCAGTTGCCACAAATGATGTCAAAAAGAACTTCTCCCACACCGACCTTCACAGATTCACACTGGCTCACATACCCTCACCACCTGGGATACCATAACAACAGCCAAGCAACACCTTAGCAACCACCTGTGATAACAATAATGGCCAAGCAACGTTTTAGCATCCACCTGAGTGACCTTAGCAACAGCCTAGCAACCTTAGCAATCACCTGGGATACCATAACAACAATGGCCAAGCAACATCTTACCAACCACCTGGGATACCATAGCAGCAGCCTAGCGACACTTTAGCAACCACCTGTGATAACAATAATGGCCAAGCAACGTTTTAGCATCCACCTGAGTGACCTTAGCAACAGCCTAGCAACCTTAGCAATCACCTGGGATACCATAACAACAGCCAAGCAACACCTTAGCAACCACCTGTGATAACAATAATGGCCAAGCAACGTTTTAGCATCCACCTGACTGACCTTAGCAACAGCCTAGCAACCTTAGCAATCACCTGGGATACCATAACAACAATGGCCAAGCAACATCTTACCAACCACCTGGGATACCATAGTAGCAGCCTAGCGACACTTTAGCAACCACCTGTGATAACAATAATGGCCAAGCAACGTTTTAGCATCCACCTGAGTGACCTTAGCAACAGCCTAGCAACCTTAGCAATCACCTGGGATACCATAACAACAGCCAAGCAACACCTTAGCAACCACCTGTGATAACAATAATGGCCAAGCAACGTTTTAGCATCCACCTGACTGACCTTAGCAACAGCCTAGCAACCTTAGCAATCACCTGGGATACCATAACAACAATGGCCAAGCAACATCTTACCAACCACCTGGGATACCATAGCAGCAGCCTAGCGACACTTTAGCAACCACCTGTGATAACAATAATGGCCAAGCAACGTTTTAGCATCCACCTGAGTGACCTTAGCAACAGCCTAGCAACCTTAGCAATCACCTGGGATACCATAACAACAGCCAAGCAATACCTTGGCAACCACCTAGGATAATAACAATGGCCAAGCAACATCTTAGCAACCACCTGAGTGACCTTTGCAACAGCCTAGCATCCTTAGCAATCACCTGGGATACCATAGCAATGCCCTAGTAACACTTTAGCAACCATGTTAGTGACCTTAGCAACAGCCAAGCAACACCTTGGCAACCACCTAGGATAACAACAGAGGCCAAGCAACATCTTACCAACCACCTGGGATACCATAGCAGCAGCCTAGCAACACCTTACCAACCTCCTGTGATAACAATAATGGCCAAGCAACATTTTAGCATTCACCTGAGTGACCTTAGCAACAGCCTAGCAACTTTAGCAATCACCTGGGATACCATAGTGATGCCTTAGTAACACTCCAGCAACCACTTGGGATATAATAGCAACAACCTAGCAATACCTTAGCAACTATCTGGGATTCAGTAGCAATGGCCTTGCGATATCTTAGCAATCATCTGGAATATTAAAGCAATGGCATAGTAACAGCTTAGCAGCCACCTGGTATACAATAGTAACAGCCTAGCAACACCTTAGCAACCACCTGAGATATCATAGCAACACACTAGCAATGGCCTAGCAACTATCTGGGATTCAATAGCAATGGCATAGCAACATCCTAGCAACCACCTGGGATATTATAGCAATGGCCTAGCAGCACCTTAGCAATCACCTGGAATACCATCACAGTGGCCTAGTAACTTCTCACAACCAACTGGGATACAATGGCAAAAGCCTAGCAATACCTTAGCAACCACTTGGGACACCATAGCAACAGCCCAGCAATGGCCCATTTCATAGCAATAGCTTTGCCAACTTTCCTCTTCTAAATATTTATTTACAAACTTGTTTATCTAATTATCTGCCTTGAGAATTGATCTCCACCTTTAAAATATGAGGCATTCAGGATATCAGTGATATTAGAACTTAATTCGTGATGTTGTGCATCTTTATATTGTACAGCAGTAATTCTGGAATCATCTACAGCTCTGCTCATCATTCTAGGCACATCTAAATTTAATAGCTCTATCTACTTTACAAGTCCTACTGATTATCTGAAACCTCTGAAGTGTGGTCAGAACAAGCAGACTGGAATAATGTTATTAATTTATCTGAAACTAGGTTTGTTTTATGCTACTAAAAACATTGATTTGACAAATGATTCCAAGCGTTTTGCTGTACATCCAGCATCTTTCAAAAGCGTGGCACTTCGCTCAGTGTGACTGAGTTCAGACTGAGAAGTAGAAAGCAGAACACTTCATCCTGTGGTGATCTGAGTCCTGAGGGAAGGAGAGATGCTCATGCAGCATGAGGGGTCTTCATCTACATGCTGCAGAGGACGAGTGGACA
Source organism: Pygocentrus nattereri (assembly GCF_015220715.1). Taxonomy (NCBI): domain Eukaryota; kingdom Metazoa; phylum Chordata; class Actinopteri; order Characiformes; family Serrasalmidae; genus Pygocentrus; species Pygocentrus nattereri. The sequence goes on along the minus strand of NC_051216.1, from coordinate 5,133,360 downwards.
GCAGGGAGGAGCCCTCTCTTCTGCCCTGAAGGGACTGAGAGCAGAAAGGGACAGCAGGGCTGCTCACTGACGCTGGCCTTCAGCAGAATTACACCTTTAGGTCAATTCAGAAGCTTCATAACATACTTACTAAACAGGGTAGCCTTAGAAGTCTGTGTAAAGCTGAAATAAATGTGGTCCCCGTTGGTGACACCAGAAAACGTGATATTAAGCACCCAGATAAATTTGAATGATTTATACAATAGTCAAATATATGACCAATGCTCTATGGGCAATATGTGGAAAACAGCGGTGCACACCTCTTGTCCTGGAGGGCCGGTGTCCAGCACAACTTGGGATTTACCTGCTCCAAAGCACACTGGTCCTCTGGGATCAGAGTTGTGCTCCACTGGTGTAAAATATCTCTATACTGTAAGGTGAAAAGTTTTCACTCACCCATCCAAATCACTGAATTCAGGTGTTCCAGTCACTTCCATGTCCACAGGTGTATAAAGCCGAGCCCCTAGGCCTGCAGACTGCTTCTACAGACATTAGTGAAAGAATGGGTCGCTCTCAGGAGCTCAGAGAATTCCAGCGTGGTACCGTGATCGGACGCCACCTGTGCAGCAAGTCCAGTCGTGAAATTTCCTCACTACTAAATATTCCACAGTCCACTGTCAGTGGGATTATAACAAAGTGGAAGCGATTGGGAACGCCAGCAACTCAGCCACGAAGTGGTCGGCCACGTAAAATGACAGAGTGGTCAGCGGATGCTGAGGGGCATAGTGCGCAGAGGTCACCAACTTTCTGCAGAGTCAATCACTACAGACCTCCAAACTTCATGTGGCCTTCAGATCAGCTCAAGAACAGCGTAGAGAGCTTCATGGAATGGGTTTCCATGGCCGAGCAGCTGCATCCAAGCCTTACATCACCAAGCGCAATGCAAAGTGTGGAATGCAGTGGTGTAAACCGCCGCCACTGGACTCTAGAGCAGTGGAGACGTGTTCTCTGGAGTGACCAATCACGCTTCTCCGTCTGGCAATCTGATGGACCAGTCTGGGTTTGGCGGTTGCCAGGAGACGGTACTTGTCTGACTGAATTGTGCTGAGTGTAAAGTTTGGTGGAGGGGGGATCATGGTGTGGGGCTGTTTTTCAGGAGTTGAGCTCCGCCCCTTAGTTCCAGTGAAAGGAACTCAAAGCTTCAGCACCAAGAGATTCTGGACAATTTCACGCTCCCAACTTTGTGGGAACAGTTTGCCTTCCCAGAATAGTTGAAGCAGAATAGCTGCAAAGGATGAGCCGACATCATATTAAACCCTATGGCTTAAGAATGGCATGTCACTCAAGTTCATATGCGTGTGAAGACAGGTGAGCAAATACCTTTGGAAATATAGTTTATGTGCAAAATAATCAATATTCCATGCGCAATTCAGGTAAAATATCCTTACAGTGTAATTTTTTTAACAAACTTTGTTGCTTGTTGTCTTGAGTGCCTTGCTGTCCATTTGCAGCTGTAGCACAGAGAATTTCCCCATTGTGGGACATATAAAGGATTGTCTTGTCTTATATAAAATTTAGTTTAAAATGTTATTTTTATAGAAATTATTCTCAGAATTCCTAAACTTCTGAAATATGATTGAACCGAACAGTCTCCTCGGTAGTAGATATATTTATGAGTGATAAGCTCAGTGTCACTGTTGTACTGGACTGCTTGTGTTTCATGGCAAGTTCCATTTACCCCTTGAAATCTCAGGGTTATTACATACTAGGGCATATTACTCAGTACCTACAGGGACTTCAATGCAAATTGGCTGCACTATTCTTAGGTTACAGAAGTGTGTAATGAAACATTCGGCCCACGGTTGGACTCAGGCCACTTAAGTGGTGAAGGTGAAAAAGGAAGAGGATGACCAGTAACACAATGGATGGACACAGTCGGAGGAATCCACTAAGAAGCCCAAAGACCCAAGGCCGGATATTCTGGAGAAACACTATCCATATGGACACCAGGAGTAGGAAATATCTTTACAGCACAAAACCAATAATAATAATTCTATGAAATGCTAATTGAGGCTGTAACAGGCCTGTAAAGTGTGTATGAATGCTGTGTTACTCTTTGCTACTTTGAAACATAAGTGTGCTTTAAAGATGTTTTGTTGAGGATGCGTCAGATATAAGATGACCGGCTCTGGCATTGCTTTCTCGCTAATTAGTCTCTAACTGATGTTCAGGTCCATAAGCAGTGAAAATACATTTCTCTGCCAAACCAACATGTTGGCACACTGTCTACTGAGGAGAGAAGATGTGAGGTAGAAGACACTGAGTTTTTGCCGGTTATTGTTAGCTCAGTAGTTCATCTGAAGAGCGCGGTCTTTTCATCGTTATGCTGATGACACCCAGATTTCTGCTCGCACTGAACTTACTACCCTGTTCTCAGACTGAATGTACATCAAATCAGGCCTAACATCATGAGCACCTCCCTGTTTCTACACTCACTGTCCATCTTATCAGCTCCACTTACTGTATAGCTGCTCTCTGTAGTTCTACAGTTACAGTCTGTAGTCCATCTGTTTCTCTGATACTCTGTTACCCTGTTCTTCAGTGGTCAGGACCCCCATGGACCCTCACAGAGCAGGTACTATTTGGGTGGTGGGTCATTCTCAACACTGCAGTAACACTGACGTGGTGGTGGTGTGTTAGTGTGTGTTGTGCTGGTCTGAGTGGATCAGACACAGCAGTGCTGCTGGAGTTTTTAAACACTGTGTCCACTCACTGTCCACTCTGACACCCCTACCTTGTCGGTTCACCTTGCAGATGTAAAGTCAGAGACGACAGCTCATCTGCTGCTGCTCAGTTTGTGCTGGTCATCCTCTAGTCCTTCATCAGTGGTCACAGGACGCTGCCCACAGGACGCTGCCCACAGGACGCTGCCCACAGGACGCTGCCCACAGGACGCTGTTGGCTGGATATTTTGGGTTGGTGGACTATTCTCAGTCCAGCAGCGACACTGAGGTGTTTAAAAACTCCAGCAGCTCTGCTGTGTCTGATCCACTCTGACCAGCACAACACACACTAACACACCACCACCACGTCAGTGTTACTGCAGTGCTGAGAATGACCCACCACCCAAATAGCACCTGCTCTGTGAGGGTCCATGGGGGTCCTGACCACTGAAGAACAGGGTAACAGAGTATCAGAGAAACAGATGGACTACAGTCTGTAACTGTAGAACTACAGAGTGCAGCTATACAGTAAGTGGAGCTGCTAAGATGGACAGTGAGCGTGGAAACGAGGAGGTGGTCAGAATGTTGGCCTGATCGGTGCATGTCTGGGCTAAAATATTGGTTGAATTCCAACTTTTGGAAACTGAAGGCTGATAAAACTGAAGTTATACTAGTTCTAAGATGACAAACTTAGTCCTTGTTACTGGTGGAGTTATTGTTATGGTCTCAGTTAGCCTGTAATCTTTCACATCTTACATAAGCCTGCAAAAAACGGCTTTTTTCCATCTCTTCACCCCGCTCAGGTTAAAGGTGCTGGTTCAGGCTTTTATTACTTCTCCACTTGATTACTGTAATTCTATTCTTACAAGTCTCCCTGCAAATACCTTAAATAGGCTGCAATATGTTCAAAACTCTGCTGCGAGAGTTTTCTCCCACACCAAACATACAGAGCACATCGCTCCTGTCTTGTACCAGTTAAATTGGAAACTCATTACTTCACATATACAATATAAGATGATTCTCATTACCTTCAAGGCTTTGCATGGTCTGGCACCTCCATTTGTAACTCAGCTTCTTCACCCAATCATCCCTTAGTGTTAACTCAGGTCTTCGGGCTCTGGGCTGTTGGACACTCCCCAGATTAGATCATCTTCTTGTGGTGGCAGGTTCTTAAGTGCTCTGGAGCTCCTCACCCCAACACTGTTGTGACTGCTCATCCATTTCCTCTTTAAAACTGACTGAAAACTTACCTCTTCACTCTGTGAGAGTGGGGAACAACCTGACACACTATGGCTTTGTTAAATAACTTGAAAAACATGTAAATTGGTAGAATTATGTTTGTATTCAAGTGACACAAACATCTCTGCTACAAACCAACACTTGAGCTTTGTTTCTATTACCTACTGTTCATGTACAATTCCAACCTAAATGAACCCATGGGTGGGTTCACCACAACAGACAGAGATAAACATCTGCTAGAAAAGTCTGATCAATCAGTGCAAACAAAGTTAATTCAGAATAATTCTGTGTTTTAAGAAACAAAGATACACTATATTTCCAAAAGTACTGTCACCCATCCAAATCATTGAGTTCAGGTGTTCCAGTCTCTTCCATGGCCACAGGTGTATAAAGCCGAGTCCCCAGGCCTGCAGACTGCTTCTACAGACATTAGTGAAAGAATGGGTCGCTCTCAGGAGCTCAGAGAATTCCAGCGTGGTGCCGTGATCGGGCGCCACCTGTGCAGCAAGTCCAGTCGTGAAATTTCCTCACTACTAAATATTCCACAGTCCACTGTCAGTGGGATTATAACAAAGTGGAAGCGATTGGGAACGACAGCAACTCATCCACGAAGTGGTCGGCCACGTAAAATGACAGAGCGGTCAGCGGATGCTGAGGGGCATAGTGCGCAGAGGTCACCGACTTTCTGCAGAGTCAATCACTACAGACCTCCAAACTTCATGTGGCCTTCAGATCAGCTCAAGAACAGCGTAGAGAGCTTCATGGAATGGGTTTCCATGGCCGAGCAGCTGCATCCAAGCCTTACATCACCAAGCACAATGCAAAGCGTGGAATGCAGTGGAGTAAAGCGCCGCCACTGGACTCTAGAGCAGTGGAGACGTGTTCTCTGGAGTGACCAATCACGCTTCTCCGTCTGGAAATCCGATGGATGAGTCTGGGTTTGGCGGTTGCCAGGAGACGGTACTTGTCTGACTGCATTGTGCCGAGTGTAAAGTTTGGTGGAGGGGGGATCATGGTGTGGGGTTGTTTTTCAGGAGTTGGGCTCGGCCCCTTAGTTCCAGTGAAAGGAACTCTTAAAGCTTCAGCACCAAGAGATTCTGGACAATTTCACGCTCCCAACTTTGTGGGAACAGTTTGGGGACGGCCCCTTCCTGTTCCAACATGAATGCACACCAGTGCACAAAGCAGGTCCATAAAGACGTGGATGAGCCAGTTTGGTGTGGAAGAACTTGACTGGCCTGCACAGAGTCCTGACCTCAACCCCATAGAACACCTTTGGGATGAATTAGAGCGGAGACTGTGAGCCAGGCCTTCTCGTCCATCATCAGTGTCTGACCTCACAAAGGCGCTTCTGGAAGAACGGTCAGAAATTCACATAAACACTCCTAACCCTTGTGGAAAGCCTTCCCAGAAGAGCTGAAGCTGTTATATCTGCAAAGGGTGGGCCAACATCATATTAAACCCTGTGGATTAAGAACGGGAAGTCACTCAAGTTCATATGCATGTGAAGGAAGACGAGCGAATACTTTTGGAAATACAGTGTATTTTCCAACCAAACTGTATTATATATTATCATCTATAAGACGATAGACAGACAGGTCAATCAATAGATCCACATACACACAGACACGCACTAACATGAGTCTGTGTGTCAAACTTATGAATAAATGACAAATTTATGTTTTTCTAGTGAAGGACAACAAATAAAAACATCACACATCAGTGAAATATGGAACATTGTTTCTGAATAACAATGAAATACAGATTTGCCAACTGTTCCTGTCAATTTCATTATTGTACTTACTTAAAACCAAATCTCTGACATCTGAGAGACGCTAATAAAGCAGAAGGAAATCTCTGATTTCAGATCTTTTCTCCTTTTCATTTTCAAATCTGTGTAAACATATGAGGAAAAAGACTGAACGTGCTTCATTAGTCTTTGTTCACTGAAGGTGTCTGAGCTGTAACTCTGTAAGAACCAACCCTGCAGTACAGAGGCTGAACTTCAGCCCAGCTGCACTTGCTGTGAGCTTGTCAGCTGCTTGTAAACGGTGACGTGTTCTAGGAAACAACCTGGTGATTACAGTAATATAAGGTCGGATTTTGTGATTTTACACAAACAGCTCAATCAGCGGAAAAACATCTGTTAAAAAAAAAAAGACTTACATCCCCTGAAAACACCCTTTGGCTCAGATCTCTTTAAAACGGTGACCGATCGCTCTGAATGTTGGTGGGAGGCAGCGGCTAGGAAATGTGGTGATGTGGTCAGAAGCTCACGCTGCCGGACCTTCTTTAACAACGTAAATGTCCGTGTTAAATTGAGCCCCACGTTATGTTGATCCTGCACTCCCCTGTGGCTCTTGTACCTATAGCCTTATTGAATGTTGTGCTCCCATTTCTGTCCCCTGTCATTTCTTTGGTTTGCACTTGTTTTTATTTTACCTTCTTTCATGAAAATAATTTTTCTTTTATTTTTTGTGTCTTCATGTCTGTTGAGTTGTTCTCTTTCCTTTACATCATTCCTCTTGTTTTGCTGTCTTTATGATATTCTTATGCCTTATAGCTGGCAGCTTTGCAGGTCTGTTAAGGATGCTCTGTGACCTTGAGCTTCAGAAAGGCGCTGTATAAATAAAACGCATCATATTACTGTTATTATTATTATTATTATTATTATTATTATTATTATTATTGAAGAGGAGGCTACCGTCACTCATACAGCAATGAAAACCTATCGACTTCCCATGGCAATTTATGAATAATAAAAGGTTTTTTCAACATGTAACAGCATCTGATTCTGTTCTCTTCCTCATGCTTAACTGGATATCTATACATTAACTCTGAGGAATACTCAAACATCACAATTAGCTGGAAAGCAGATCCCTAGCACATCATCAAATGGCGTAGTGAAAACAGCATGCCCGCAGGAGCGGTCAGACAATACGTTTTAACCCCTTACATGGCCAGGACCCGCCGACAGTCCAGTTTTATTACACACTTTTATATCCTAAGAACAGCTCAGCCAGTTTGGACTGTAGCCCCTGTAGTTACTGTATAATAAGCCTTAGTATTTAAAAAGACTGGGACTTTAAAGGGTTAAATTTACATATACATTTATATTTACATTTGCTACTCAATTTTCTTAGCTGTACATACTGTATGTATGTATATATATATACCTCCATAGTTTAGTACTTGAGTACTTGATTGTATCTGTACTAGATACACATTCCTTTACTTGTAGTTGATTTATTTTATGTTTGTATATAGTCGGGTCATTCTACACAAACGTCTAGTACTGTGTCTCTATCATTTAGAGATATATTACACTTAAAAGACATATTAGGGTTTATTTATATTTTAAAATAAAGCAATAGCTTATTTTAACAGTAACACCTTCTTGAGCCTCAATTTAGCAATACTGGTTTTTAAATCAATTATCCAGCACTCCAAGCACCACGGAAGTGCATGTACCCACAGTCATGTGTGAAGGCTGAGGCCACATTTTGATTACAATCATCCATACCTGACTTTGGAAAATATGAATTAAATAACATAAAGAAAACAAAAGCCAAGCGAATTTAAAATATATAATGAAAGGTCCCCAGGAGTCGTGTCACTGGTGTTACCGCGTAACCAAAAGTCTCTTATTCTGAAATAAGAGTCACACCGATGACGTCACTCGACCTCCTTTGACCCGTTTTCTGAGGAAAAGCTCATGGTGAGTCCACTGTGTCTCTCAGTTCTCAGAGATCTTCTCATTCAGCTCATGATCTCATATGAAGCTTCTAGCTGACGTCACTGGTGTGACCGACTTTATTCTGAGGTCACTGTGAAAAAATAGAAACACAAACGGATTAAATTCCATATTTTAGTGGACGTTCCCTGATGGACAGTGTGTGGTTTGATGTTCTGTAAAATGCACTGATCATTAAAAACGTCTCTAGTGTTTCCTTTATTATGAGGAACACCGATGACGACCGGTAACACCAGTGACTCCTATGGAGAGACAGAAAGCTGGACGTTTCTGTAGAACGACCAAGAATATCTTTCTCTTATTTTTGCTCTATTATTATTATTATTATTATTATTATTATTAATTTTTTTGGTGGATAATTTAACGTTTAGCCTCTACCAAAGGAAATAGCTTGTACTCCTGGTACTTGGCAAATGAAGATTCTGATTCTGATGACACAAAAATCAAATCAAGCTTTTCAGAAGGACAAGTTATTGCATTTGATTGACCAGTAGGTAAATGTGAGACAGCAATTTGAAACAACAAAGACTGAGACATTTAAGTAACTGAATCTATTTCACATTCTAATTGTGGTCAATTACAGCTCCGGTTGTTCAAACAGAGCTAACACAAGCTTTTGACCTGAGCTAAGATATCCTCAATATTGATCGGTCAGCTTTGGTTGTCACCAGTGCCTTTCTTGGGCGCTTGGGCGAGTTGATGGCCTTTCATCGTGGACTAAAAGTGTGACGCACAGGAGATATTTCTAAGGAGATTAGATGTAAGACAACCCACTTGCAGAATGAAGGAGACAGTCCAAGGAAAATGAGCATTTTATAAAAGAAATAAACCACTTGAAGCTGTAAGGTTCAGTGATTTTACTCCTCTTTGTGCCTACCAACATCCCTTACCCGTGGTACAATTACTACAGCCCAGGTAAAAGGTGGCTTGTTGCTTTATTTGAACCCTGCAATGAAAATGCTCTGAGCAGCCCTGCTGTATCACTTTACTATGATCCACCCTTTATTTATTTATTTTACAGTCCAAACTGTCTTTAAGTACAAGTTCTCTATTGTTCAGGAGATATTACTGAGTGCATTCAATATGGCAAATCACTTGCTCAAGGAAGGAGAACATCAACGGGTAATAAGTGAAAAAATATATCAGTTTCCAACACTGATTAAAAACTGATTAAAAGCTCCAGCGAAAATGTGGCTCCTAACAACCACCTGGAAGAGCTGGTCGACCCCAAAACTGCCCCCATCAGATAAACAGCACTAAAAGCTTTGATCTCTGAGAGAGAGGAGAAGATCAAGCTGCTTCAGATCTGAAAACATCCACAGGAGTTTCTGTCCATCCTTCCACTGTGAGAAGACCACTCAGTGCTGTGGGTCTGAAAGGACGTGTAGCTGATCAAGAAGAACCTCACTGAGAAAAGGAGACGGACACGTCAAACAAAGAAGCTGAACGATGGACTGACCACCCCAGAATCCAGACCTCAGCACCACTGAATGGGTTTGATTAGTTCAGAAAATCAACCAGCTTCTCAGACTGAGCTTTGGAGGCGTGTCTGCAGGTTCTTTGAGGAGCTGAAAGTGAGGCTCCTGAGAAGAACGGAAGCTGGAATGATGGTGAAGAGAGACTCACTGACCCTCAGACAGCTGAGAGTAGGTTAGTTGTTTTTTTGTTAAATATGTTTTTCTGCTGATGCTGAAAATGGCTTGTACATAATGATCCTTTTGCCTGGAAGCCAAATAAATGAGTGGTGGTCTCACATTGAATGTTTGTACTTTCTGATCTCAAACAGCTTCTTTATCCAGTGTATGGAAACAAGAGGTGACTGCAAGACTGAACGTGAAGAATATAAAGCATGAATGACTAATAAGAAGCAACTGAATAAAACGCTCTGAAAGAGAAAACTACACATTCAGACTGCCACAAAATCCACCTCCAGTCTCTAAAGAAGCCTTGGCAGGCCAAGCAGCATGCTGTTAGAAGTCATACATCAACACCAACATCTGCTTCATCTTGGAAAAAAAGCTAACCTTTTTTATTTTGTGCTATTTTTTTATTCCGATTCTATCTATTGCTGGATCGCTGACCAAACCAAAGCAGTTCATACTTTGAGAGAATATGCTTTCACTAAAGTGAGTCGTAATAATTCATGAAGGAGAAGTGCCCACATCTCACCTTTGCCTCCTCAGCACTAACATTGGCGCCTACTGTATCTACAGCAAGCAGTTCCAGCACCTGCAACCAGGCAGCAGAAATGTCAGATTTGCATAAGGGTCTTTAATAACAACAAAAAACAACATATTGCTTGTTTTCCTCTTTTGACTTTCTGACTTTATTTATAAGCAACTAGTAGAGGCAGGATTTGCTGCAGTTGGCTGGTCGTCACGTTCGAGCACGAAAAAGCTGAAGGGCTTTAAGTCGAAGCTGTGCAGTCGAGGCTGAATTAAACATTGATGTGAGTTTGCAGACATGTGCGGCATTGTGTGCAAGCATTTGCATAGTTTCCTGCTGTAACACAGCGCGAGGAGGCGGACGCGTATGCTGAGTATGCTGACTTTTGTTGAGGGCAAATCCAGGGTCGTGGTCGTGACAGTCCAGGTTCAAAAAGCCAACAGGAGAGGTCACGGGGTTCAGACATGATGAAAGAAATACTGAATCAAACAACACCAAACGATCAGAACATCTAACATCAAACAATCAGCACAATCAAACAGGTTTACATACAAAGACCAACCCAGACCAGGGCAAACACAGGGCTCATATATCATAGGCAAGACGAGGGACAGGTGGTTACAATCAGGGGTGGAGTCAGAAAACAAGGGGGCTGGACTGAACCAAAACCAACACACATGGAAGATCAAAAGTAGTCTTGGGGTAGTTGTAGATGACCAGCTCTCTTTCACGGCTCATGTTGCTAACCTGACTCGGTCATGCAGATTTCTCCTTTACAACATCCAGAGAATTCGACCTTTTCTCTCTAGAGAGGCCACACAGGTACTCGTTCAGTCTTTAGTCATTTCTAGACTAGATTACTGTAACTCCCTTCTGGCTGGTCTTCCAATGCGTACCATCAGGCCCCTGCAACTGATCCAGAATGCTGCAGCTCGACTCGTCTTCAACCTTCCTAAATTCAGCCATGTCACTCCACTGCTGCGGTCCCTTCACTGGCTTCCTGTAGCAGCTCGCATCAGATATAAAACCCTGATGTTGGCCTTTAATCAACTCATTTGAACCCATTCACGAACCCTTGATAAGGGCTGTTGTATTTTAAAGTGGTACCCAAAAGTGTAGCTGTTACTTTTGCAGGTATGAATATTTAAAGAGTATAGTTGAGATTTTAAAGGTGTTGCATTGACTCCCCCGTGAGCCAGGATTACCCGTAAACCATTTCCTCGTGTCTATATGTATGCAGAGCTGTAAACCTCTAAAAGGCTGTAGGTTAGTTGGGTAAGATTCACCGCTCAGTAGGAGATCAGGTTTGTTTGCTTGGTTCAGTGCTTGCAAATGAACATCTGCAATGATTATTAATGAGCATCTTCCTGCAAATACATTTCCACTCTCGAAAAGATTGTGCCATGTGAGCAACTCTTGATGAAAAAAAGCAAAAAGATAATTTGAGCTGGTTTAACCTAAAACTCCGGCACACTATCCATCAAACCCCCAGCACATGGTGAAGCTTATTTTTAGACGCAAGATGTACTGGTGTGTGAAGTATTGGCTGCTCCATTGGCACACCCTGAGGGAGAGGAAAACCAGGTCTGTTAAAAAGGCTCCAATCCGCAGACGGCACCCTCCTTCATTTTAGAGAAAATTCTCCCGAAATTGCGCCGGTTAATAGACGGCAATAACCGCATTTAATTACGGATTGCTCAGAACATTTCATTGACATTGCCCTCCTGCAAAACTCCTAAAAGCTGAAGGTGAAATTTTTCTTTTATGTCCAGATCCAATTTCAGAATGTCTCTTCCCAGCGTTAAGGAAGTCAAATGGACTGGTCTGGAAGTAACACCTCAGCTCTCCCCTATACTGACATGGTCTATAGAGCAGCTTATTTCAGCTCCAGCCTGCTCAAACGCTTCCTTTTGTGCTGCAACCTTGCATGAAATCTAGCGATGCCGGTGGTTAATGAAAGCTTTCATAAACAGGCCGAGAGTGTTTGCTCGGGGAGCATATGGATATGCCTCGTTGTGCGCCACGTGTGAAGCTTTGGGGAGTTCACAGGGGAGGTTCGCCGGACTCAGAGCCTCGCAGGCACATGAGTAGCAGACTCAAGGTTCATTGATTTCCTTTTTAATCATCTATTTACCTTTCTGTGCTTTCTGGCCCTAAGGACACTGTTTTATCGAAGCATGTGGAAACCACTCAATACAGAAACGCGAGCCAGTATTTCTCCTTGACTACTGGATGCATTCAGCCACTGCTTAATTTACTCTCTTCACGCATTCCATGCGCATCTGATTATCAGAGGAGGAGGGGTCAATGGTCACCATAAGGAGCAAGGCTCGTGCCAATTAAAATAGCTGTGTTTGAGGGTTACATCATCTTTTCTTCAGCTGAGGTTACCCACCCAGCTTCCCTCCAAATCTGCTTCGGATTCAGAATCAGATGCAAGGTGGAGCTTCTGTATCCACTTCCATTGAAAAGCAACATCATGGCTTAGATTTGGGCTGACCTTAACCTGCCCAAGTCGAGGTACTCCAGATATATGGCAAGACTGACAGCTTTAATATTTAAGTATGAATCACCAGCAGATTCGATCCACGATGGATGCAAATGCTTACAGTAGGCCTTTTTTTTCTTTTACATTTTTTGATCTTTTACAAAAATCCACCGATCATTTATTTAAGTGAGTGCAAGTTTTTTCAGAGAACAAGCAAAATTACATTGAACAGAAGTTTTCTCAGAAGCCTCAGCCAATAATTGAAATATTAAATTTTGTGTCCATTATTCACCTTCATTTGAGCTTCCATTCTTCTCAGGAGTCTCACTTTCATTTCCTCAAAGAACCTGCAGACACACCTCCAAAGTTCAGTCTGAGAAGCTGTCAACCTTGTTGAATGTGTGGTTTTCTCTTTCAGAGCGTTTTATTCATTCATGCGTTATATTCTTCACGTTCAGTCTTGCAGTCACCTCTTGTTTCCATACACTGGATAAAGAAGCTGTTTGAGATCAGAAAGTACAAACCACTCATTTATTTGGCTTCCAGGCAAAAGGATCATTATGTACAAGCCGTTTTCAGCATCAGCAGAAAAACATATTTAACAAAAAAACAACTAACCTACTCTCAGCTGTCTGAGGGTCAGTGAGTCTCTCTTTCCGTTCGTTCCAGCTTCCGTTCTTCTCAGGAGCCTCACTTTCAGCTCCTCCTGTCTGAGGGTCAGTGAGTCTCTCTTTCCGTTCGTTCCAGCTTCCGTTCTTCTCAGGAGCCTCACTTTCAGCTCCTCAAAGAACCTGCAGACGCGCCTCCAAAGCTCAGTCTGAGAAGCTGGTTGATTTTCTGAACTAATCAAACCCATTCAGTGGTGCTGAGGTCTGGACACTGGGGAGGTCAGTCCATCGTCCAGCTTCTTTGTTTGATGTGTCCGTCTCCTTTTCTCAGTGAGGTTCTTCTTGATCAGCTACACATCCTTTCAGACCCACAGCGCTGAGTGGTCTTCTCACAGTGGAAGGATGGACAGAAACACCTGTGGATGTTTTCAGATCTGAAGCAGCTTGATCTTCTCCTCTCTCTCAGAGATCAAAGCTTTCAGTGCTGTTTATCTGATGGGGGCAGTTGAGGTGTCACCAGCTCTTCCAGGTGGTTGTTAGGAGACACATTTTCTTGTAGCTTTTAATCATTTTTTGTTCTACTCAGAAATATCTCCTGAACAATGAAATACTTATACTTAATGACAATTTTGACTGGAAAGGAAATAAATTAAGGGTGCATCATGGTAAAGTGATCACATCAGGGCTGTTCAGATAAATAAACAAGCCTTTACCTGGGCTAAAGTAATTTTATAACAGGGAAGGAATGTTTCTGGGCACAAAGTGGAGTAAAACCTCCCTTACTCAGGATAAAATCACTGAACTGCTCAACCTCAAGTGGCGGACTGCTTTCATAAAATAATGACATCACAAAATATAATATGATAAATGAATGTTGAATAGTTTATTTCTCATTAATAATGAATGTACTTGCTGAAAAATTACAGACCACAAAAAGTAAACTTTCACTCACCTACTTGTAAGATGCAGCCACGAGCTTTTTCAGGGTTTGTCATATTATCATTTAATGAATCATAATTTGGCCAATTTGATGCAATAACCTTCACCTCATATGAACCATTTCCTTAGCCACTGCAACAGTAATGCTAATGTTTGCTAGCAATGCTGTTTGATGTTTGTCATGTTAACATCAAGCTATTTATGCCACATGTCCATTGTCAGACACTGGGTTTCATATATTTAACATTCTTTCGTTTTTGGCTGTAATTTTACTGTTAAAGATTCGATTTCAGCCCTAATGACCTGCAGGCCTGTTAGCTATCATCCGATTTGAATAAACCTACACATTAAGTAATGAATGTTCAAGCCAGGCTCTTTCATAATCTATATTTAGTACTGTTTCAGACTGTTTACTGTATTAACAATGATGCCTTGTCCATGCGAGTAACATAACAGTAGAATGACACAGAACTGATTTTTGTTTATATAATGAGTATTTTGCATTAGCTGCAAACTCAAATCAGATCTATTACCATCTGTCAGAGTGACCATGTGGATCGAATGAACATTATAGAGCTTTTTAAATGAAACAGTAGAAGCCGTATCGCCCCCTACGCTTCCTGTAGTGTATTACAGTCTGTCAGAGCGACTGTGTGGATCATATGAACATTATAGAGCTTTTTAAATGAAACAGTAGAAGCCGTATCGCCCCCTACGCTTCCTGTAGTGTATTACAGTCTGTCAGAGTGACTGTGTGGATCATATGAACATTAAAGAGCTTTTTAAATGAAACAGTAGAAGCCGTATCGCCCCCTACGCTTCCTGTAGTGTATTACAGTCTGTCAGAGCGACTGTGTGGATCATATGAACATTATAGAGCTTTTTAAATGAAACAGTAGAAGCCGTATCGCCCCCTACGCTTCCTGTAGTGTATTACAGTCTGTCAGAGTGACTGTGTGGATCATATGAACATTATAGAGCTTTTTAAATGAAACAGTAGAAGCCGTATCGCCCCCTACGCTTCCTGTAGTGTATTACAGTCTGTCAGAGCGACTGTGTGGATCATATGAACATTATAGAGCTTTTTAAATGAAACAGTAGAAGCCGTATCGCCCCCTACGCTTCCTGTAGTGTATTACAGTCTGTCAGAGCGACTGTGTGGATCATATGAACATTATAGAGCTTTTTAAATGAAACAGTAGAAGCCGTATCGCCCCCTACGCTTCCTGTAGTGTATTACAGTCTGTCAGAGTGACTGTGTGGATCATATGAACATTATAGAGCTTTTTAAATGAAACAGTAGAAGCCGTATCGCCCCCTATGCCTCCTGTAGTGTATTACAGTCTGTCAGAGTGACTGTGTGGATCATATGAACATTATAGAGCTTTTTAAATGAAACAGTAGAAGCCGTATTGCCCCGTACGCCTCCTGTAGTGTATTACAGTCTGTCAGAGCGACTGTGTGGATCATATGAACATTATAGAGGCGTTTTAAATGAAACAGTAGAAGCCGTATCGCCCCCTACGCTTCCTGTAGTGTATTACAGTCTGTCAGAGCGACTGTGTGGATCATATGAACATTATAGAGCTTTTTAAATGAAACAGTAGAAGCTGTGTAGCCCCCTACGCTTCCTGTAGTGTATTACAGTCTGTCAGAGTGACTGTGTGGATCATATGAACATTATAGAGCTTTTTAAATGAAACAGTAGAAGCCGTATCGCCCCCTACGCTTCCTGTAGTGTATTACAGTCTGTCAGAGCGACTGTGTGGATCATATGTACATTATAGAGCTTTTTAAATGAAACAGTAGAAGCCGTATCGCCCCCTACGCTTCCTGTAGTGTATTACAGTCTGTCAGAGTGACTGTGTGGATCATATGAACATTATAGAGCTTTTTAAATGAAACAGTAGAAGCCGTATCGCCCCCTACGCTTCCTGTAGTGTATTACAGTCTGTCAGAGCGACTGTGTGGATCATATGAACATTATAGAGCTTTTTAAATGAAACAGTAGAAGCCGTATCGCCCCCTACGCTTCCTGTAGTGTATTACAGTCTGTCAGAGCGACTGTGTGGATCATATGAACATTATAGAGCTTTTTAAATGAAACAGTAGAAGCCGTATCGCCTCCTACGCTTCCTGTAGTGTATTACAGTCTGTCAGAGCGACTGTGTGGATCATATGAACATTATAGAGCTTTTTAAATGAAACAGTAGAAGCCGTATCGCCCCCTACGCTTCCTGTAGTGTATTACAGTCTGTCAGAGCGACTGTGTGGATCATATGAACATTATAGAGCTTTTTAAATGAAACAGTAGAAGCCGTATCGCCCCCTACGCTTCCTGTAGTGTATTACAGTCTGTCAGAGTGACTGTGTGGATCATATGAACATTATAGAGCTTTTTAAATGAAACAGTAGAAGCCGTATCGCCCCCTATGCTTCCTGTAGTGTATTACAGTCTGTCAGAGCGACTGTGTGGATCATATGAACATTATAGAGCTTTTTAAATGAAACAGTAGAAGCCGTATCGCCCCCTACGCTTCCTGTAGTGTATTACAGTCTGTCAGAGCGACTGTGTGGATCATATGAACATTATAGAGCTTTTTAAATGAAACAGTAGAAGCCGTATCGCCCCCTATGCTTCCTGTAGTGTATTACAGTCTGTCAGAGCGACTGTGTGGATCATATGAACATTATAGAGCTTTTTAAATGAAACAGTAGAAGCCGTATCGCCCCCTACGCTTCCTGTAGTGTATTACAGTCTGTCAGAGCGACTGTGTGGATCATATGAACATTATAGAGCTTTTTAAATGAAACAGTAGAAGCCGTATCGCCCCCTACGCTTCCTGTAGTGTATTACAGTCTGTCAGAGCGACTGTGTGGATCATATGAACATTATAGAGCTTTTTAAATGAAACAGTAGAAGCCGTATCGCCCCCTACGCTTCCTGTAGTGTATTACAGTCTGTCAGAGCGACTGTGTGGATCATATGAACATTATAGAGCTTTTTAAATGAAACAGTAGAAGCCGTATCGCCCCCTACGCTTCCTGTAGTGTATTGCAGTCTGTCAGAGTGACTGTGTGGATCATATGAACATTATAGAGCTTTTTAAATGAAACAGTAGAAGCCGTATTGCCCCGTACGCCTCCTGTAGTGTATTACAGTCTGTCAGAGCGACTGTGTGGATCATATGAACATTATAGAGCTTTTTAAATGAAACAGTAGAAGCCGTATCGCCCCCTACGCTTCCTGTAGTGTATTACAGTCTGTCAGAGCGACTGTGTGGATCATATGAACATTATAGAGCTTTTTAAATGAAACAGTAGAAGCCGTATCGCCCCCTACGCTTCCTGTAGTGTATTACAGTCTGTCAGAGCGACTGTGTGGATCATATGAACATTATAGAGCTTTTTAAATGAAACAGTAGAAGCCGTATCGCCCCCTACGCTTCCTGTAGTGTATTACAGTCTGTCAGAGCGACTGTGTGGATCATATGAACATTATAGAGCTTTTTAAATGAAACAGTAGAAGCCGTATCGCCCCCTACGCTTCCTGTAGTGTATTACAGTCTGTCAGAGCGACTGTGTGGATCATATGTACATTATAGAGCTTTTTAAATGAAACAGTAGAAGCCGTATCGCCCCCTACGCTTCCTGTAGTGTATTACAGTCTGTCAGAGTGACTGTGTGGATCATATGAACATTATAGAGCTTTTTAAATGAAACAGTAGAAGCCGTATCGCCCCCTACGCTTCCTGTAGTGTATTACAGTCTGTCAGAGCGACTGTGTGGATCATATGAACATTATAGAGCTTTTTAAATGAAACAGTAGAAGCCGTATCGCCCCCTACGCTTCCTGTAGTGTATTACAGTCTGTCAGAGCGACTGTGTGGATCATATGAACATTATAGAGCTTTTTAAATGAAACAGTAGAAGCCGTATCGCCCCCTACGCCTCCTGTAGTGTATTACAGTCTGTCAGAGCGACTGTGTGGATCATATGAACATTATAGAGCTTTTTAAATGAAACAGTAGAAGCCGTATCGCCCCCTACGCTTCCTGTAGTGTATTACAGTCTGTCAGAGCGACTGTGTGGATCATATGAACATTATAGAGCTTTTTAAATGAAACAGTAGAAGCCGTATCGCCCCCTACGCTTCCTGTAGGGTATTACAGTCTGTCAGAGCGACTGTGTGGATCATATGAACATTATAGAGCTTTTTAAATGAAACAGTAGAAGCCGTATCGCCCCCTACGCTTCCTGTAGTGTATTACAGTCTGTCAGAGCGACTGTGTGGATCATATGAACATTATAGAGCTTTTTAAATGAAACAGTAGAAGCCCTATCGCCCCCTACGCTTCCTGTAGTGTATTACAGTCTGTCAGAGCGACTGTGTGGATCATATGAACATTATAGAGCTTTTTAAATGAAACAGTAGAAGCCGTATCGCCCCCTACGCTTCCTGTAGGGTATTACAGTCTGTCAGAGCGACTGTGTGGATCATATGAACATTATAGAGCTTTTTAAATGAAACAGTAGAAGCCGTATCGCCCCCTACGCCTCCTGTAGTGTATTACAGTGTGTCAGAGCAATTGTGTGGATCATATGAACATTATAGAGCTTTTTAAATGAAG
This sequence comes from Pygocentrus nattereri, assembly GCF_015220715.1. Classification (NCBI taxonomy): domain Eukaryota; kingdom Metazoa; phylum Chordata; class Actinopteri; order Characiformes; family Serrasalmidae; genus Pygocentrus; species Pygocentrus nattereri. The sequence continues at coordinate 5,114,833 of NC_051216.1, read as the reverse complement.
CAGTAGAAGCCGTATCGCCCCCTACGCTTCCTGTAGTGTATTACAGTCTGTCAGAGCGACTGTGTGGATCATATGAACATTATAGAGCTTTTTAAATGAAACAGTAGAAGCCGTATCGCCCCCTACGCCTCCTGTAGTGTATTACAGTCTGTCAGAGCGACTGTGTGGATCATATGAACATTATAGAGCTTTTTAAATGAAACAGTAGAAGCCGTATCGCCCCCTACGCCTCCTGTAGTGTATTACAGTCTGTCAGAGCGACTGTGTGGATCATATGAACATTATAGAGCTTTTTAAATGAAACAGTAGAAGCCGTATCGCCCCGTACGCTTCCTGTAGTGTATTACAGTCTGTCAGAGCGACTGTGTGGATCATATGAACATTATAGAGCTTTTTAAATGAAACAGTAGAAGCCGTATCGCCCCCTACGCTTCCTGTAGGGTATTACAGTCTGTCAGAGCGACTGTGTGGATCATATGAACATTATAGAGCTTTTTAAATGAAACAGTAGAAGCCGTATCGCCCCCTACGCCTCCTGTAGTGTATTACAGTCTGTCAGAGTGACTGTGTGGATCATATGAACATTATAGAGCTTTTTAAATGAAACAGTAGAAGCCGTATCGCCCCCTACGCTTCCTGTAGTGTATTACAGTCTGTCAGAGCGACTGTGTGGATCATATGAACATTATAGAGCTTTTTAAATGAAACAGTAGAAGCCGTATCGCCCCCTACGCTTCCTGTAGGGTATTACAGTCTGTCAGAGCGACTGTGTGGATCATATGAACATTATAGAGCTTTTTAAATGAAACAGTAGAAGCCGTATCGCCCCCTACGCCTCCTGTAGTGTATTACAGTGTGTCAGAGCAATTGTGTGGATCATATAAACATTATAGAGCTTTTTAAATGAAGCAGTAGAAGCCGTATCGCCCCCTACGCTTCCTGTAGTGTATTACAGTCTGTCAGAGCGACTGTGTGGATCATATGAACATTATAGAGCTTTTTAAATGAAACAGTAGAAGCCGTATCGCCCCCTACGCCTCCTGTAGTGTATTACAGTCTGTCAGAGCGACTGTGTGGATCATATGAACATTATAGAGCTTTTTAAATGAAACAGTAGAAGCCGTATCGCCCCCTACGCTTCCTGTAGGGTATTACAGTCTGTCAGAGCGACTGTGTGGATCATATGAACATTATAGAGCTTTTTAAATGAAACAGTAGAAGCCGTATCGCCCCCTACGCCTCCTGTAGTGTATTACAGTCTGTCAGAGCGACTGTGTGGATCATATGAACATTATAGAGCTTTTTAAATGAAACAGTAGAAGCCCTATCGCCCCCTACGCTTCCTGTAGTGTATTACAGTCTGTCAGAGCGACTGTGTGGATCATATGAACATTATAGAGCTTTTTAAATGAAACAGTAGAAGCCGTATCGCCCCCTACGCTTCCTGTAGGGTATTACAGTCTGTCAGAGCGACTGTGTGGATCATATGAACATTATAGAGCTTTTTAAATGAAACAGTAGAAGCCGTATCGCCCCCTACGCTTCCTGTAGTGTATTACAGTCTGTCAGAGCGACTGTGTGGATCATATGAACATTATAGAGCTTTTTAAATGAAACAGTAGAAGCCGTATCGCCCCCTACGCTTCCTGTAGTGTATTACAGTCTGTCAGAGTGACTGTGTGGATCATATGAACATTATAGAGCTTTTTAAATGAAACAGTAGAAGCCGTGTCGCCCCCTACGCTTCCTGTAGTGTATTACAGTCTGTCAGAGCGACTGTGTGGATCATATGAACATTATAGAGCTTTTTAAATGAAACAGTAGAAGCCGTATCGCCCCCTACGCTTCCTGTAGTGTATTACAGTCTGTCAGAGCGACTGTGTGGATCATATGAACATTATAGAGCTTTTTAAATGAAGCAGTAGAAGCCGTATCGCCCCCTACGCTTCCTGTAGTGTATTACAGTCTGTCAGAGCGACTGTGTGGATCATATGAACATTATAGAGCTTTTTAAATGAAACAGTAGAAGCCGTATCGCCCCCTACGCTTCCTGTAGTGTATTACAGTCTGTCAGAGCGACTGTGTGGATCATATGAACATTATAGAGCTTTTTAAATGAAACAGTAGAAGCCGTATCGCCCCCTACGCTTCCTGTAGTGTATTACAGTCTGTCAGAGCGACTGTGTGGATCATATGAACATTATAGAGCTTTTTAAATGAAACAGTAGAAGCCGTATCGCCCCCTACGCTTCCTGTAGTGTATTACAGTCTGTCAGAGCGACTGTGTGGATCATATGAACATTATAGAGCTTTTTAAATGAAACAGTAGAAGCCGTATCGCCCCCTACGCTTCCTGTAGTGTATTACAGTCTGTCAGAGCGACTGTGTGGATCATATGAACATTATAGAGCTTTTTAAATGAAACAGTAGAAGCCGTATCGCCCCCTACGCTTCCTGTAGTGTATTACAGTCTGTCAGAGCGACTGTGTGGATCATATGAACATTATAGAGCTTTTTAAATGAAACAGTAGAAGCCGTATCGCCCCCTACGCTTCCTGTAGTGTATTACAGTCTGTCAGAGCGACTGTGTGGATCATATGAACATTATAGAGCTTTTTAAATGAAACAGTAGAAGCCGTATCGCCCCCTACGCTTCCTGTAGTGTATTACAGTCTGTCAGAGTGACTGTGTGGATCATATGAACATTATAGAGCTTTTTGAATGAAACAGTAGAAGCCGTATCGCCCCCTACGCTTCCTGTAGTGTATTACAGTCTGTCAGAGCGACTGTGTGGATCATATGAACATTATAGAGCTTTTTAAATGAAACAGTAGAAGCCTTATCGCCCCCTACGCTTCCTGTAGTGTATTACAGTCTGTCAGAGCGACTGTGTGGATCATATGAACATTATAGAGCTTTTTAAATGAAACAGTAGAAGCCGTATCGCCCCCTACGCTTCCTGTAGTGTATTACAGTCTGTCAGAGCGACTGTGTGGATCATATGAACATTATAGAGCTTTTTAAATGAAACAGTAGAAGCCGTATCGCCCCCTACGCTTCCTGTAGTGTATTACAGTCTGTCAGAGTGACTGTGTGGATCATATGAACATTATAGAGCTTTTTAAATGAAACAGTAGAAGCCGTATCGCCCCCTACGCTTCCTGTAGTGTATTACAGTCTGTCAGAGCGACTGTGTGGATCATATGAACATTATAGAGCTTTTTAAATGAAACAGTAGAAGCCGTATCGCCCCCTACGCTTCCTGTAGTGTATTACAGTCTGTCAGAGCGACTGTGTGGATCATATGAACATTATAGAGCTTTTTAAATGAAACAGTAGAAGCCGTATCGCCCCCTACGCTTCCTGTAGTGTATTACAGTCTGTCAGAGCGACTGTGTGGATCATATGAACATTATAGAGCTTTTTAAATGAAACAGTAGAAGCCGTATCGCCCCCTACGCTTCCTGTAGTGTATTACAGTCTGTTAGAGTGAGTTTGTGGATCATATGAACATTATAGAGCTTTTTAAATGAAACAGTAGAAGCCGTATCGCCCCCTACGCTTCCTGTAGTGTATTACAGTCTGTCAGAGCGACTGTGTGGATCATATGAACATTATAGAGCACTAAGGTTTTACACTAAGTAAATGTCAAATTGATCCATTTCTTTAATTCAAAATGTTCAATTCCTTTTACTCAATCTTTTGCTCAGTCTTTAATCAATGCTCATTTCATTATAAATTGAGAACATAGTACTTGGATCAAAATAAAGCTAAAAAGTGGGAAACCCATTTCCACTAAAAAGTTTGACACTAATTACTTCATACGGACAATAAATTATAAAAGTCTAAACTCCCACACATGAAGTCAAAATGCCAGCACCAAAATACATCGACATGAAGTGATGCTGCATGACATGTATATGAATAAGAGCAGCTCTGACTCTAAAACAGAAGGCTAAGGGTGGACGAGGCTTATAATGATTCCTGCAGGGTGTTAAATTGGCTGGTTTGTAGCTACAGAACGCTTTTATTCATGAAGCTGACCTCAGAAGACGCTGCATGTTTTCAGCGTTAAAGCCGTTTCTGTGCTCAGTCAGCTCCCTCTAGCAGTTCCAGCCTTTTCAGATTGCCAAGCCTCGACAGTAAACACCACACCCGGTCTTTAACATTTTCTTAATTAGTCATTTCTTGACATTTACTGAAGGAAAGGGTGAAACAGCATGGGCATCTTTATCCTTTTTACCAGCAGCGTCATTAGAACCGGCAGTCCGTTCTCTGCCGAGCTCTGAAGCAAATTTGGGTGACAACCTTTCCTTTCCTCCTCTGTCCCACCCCAGTGTGAATTATTTCTCTTTCTTTGTTCCATTTCGCTCCTCTCCCTCCTCCACGCCCGCAGATATAAAAGAAAGCCACTCTACCCCATAAGCAAGTGGAACAAAAGCTAAATGTCAGCGCCTCTTTCTTTTTTTTTTTTTTGCTAAAATAAATAAATAAATGAGAAAAGAAAGCAAGAAAAAAAAATATATCATTCATGCACAATTTCTACAACTCACAGCTCCCTGTAAATAATAAATACGCTTTTTCTTTTTAACAACTTCTTAATAGAAAGTCTCTCCCGTCTGAGGGTTTGGGAGGAAGGGGGTCAGATGGGCTCTCTCTCTCCATCGCTCGCTCGCTCGCTCGCGGCGCAGGAGGAGGCCAGGCCCTTTTGTCTGTGTCCCTCCAGCCAGCCTCCTACACGCTTATTATCAGCCCTACTTCAACCACCACAGAGACAAAAAAAACTCACAAACAACTATAGAGCTTTTCCACATCAGCTAAATCACTTCTGACGATTTATCACCGGAGCTCCTCATGGCTCACAGCCGTATAGAAGTGTTTGAAAAATTTCGGTAAAATTATGTCGTGCTGTTTCATGAAGTTCACACATCCTCTACAGACATCACACTTTATATATGACGTGGTTTTTTTTTTTTTTCACAATATCTATTTATTTGGTTCTGAGCTCAACATACATGATCAGATGGGATTTTTCTCATTTTTAAATCTCCCTCTAGACACTACTGTCTCAGACACAGGTTTAGAATGGTTTAGGTAATAGGCAGTTTATGGCTTCAAAGGGAAATCATCAAAAAGATTTGGCATTTCTTGTGGAGTCCCTCAAGGTTCAGTTTCAGGGCCTTTGCTTTTCCCTCTGTACATGCTGTATCTAGCACGTCTGAGGCTGATGACACCCAGTCATACATTTGCATGATGAAGAATCTGTAGACAGACTAACCGGCTGCGTGTCAGATATTTCTCAGTAGTTGTCGCAAGATTTTCCACAATCAATCATGAAATAACTTTATGAGAAACTTTATCTTCATATACCAAACCTGCAGGTGGAAACCTGTGTGATTTTAGACTGAGCTCTTTTTTATCCCTCAGGTTTTTTTTATCAAGCAAGCAAGCTTTTTGTCATCTGAGAAAAATCACTAAAAGTTCAGCCTTTCCTCTTTCAGAGCGACACGGAGAAACTTGCTACAAACTCATGCGTTGGTTACAGCAGAGTTGATCACTGTAATGATCTTCTTACTGGACGTCCTAAGGAAATAAGACATCCCTTACAATATTTTTTTGGTTATATACTTTGGTTGCTATATAAACCCCTTTTCAAAAAGCTTCTATATAGGCCATATCCAACACATTCTCCATCAATCTGAAGAAACATTTCACCATGCAGAGAACCCGTCAATCATACACAGGTTTTTTTGAGTGTTCATGGTTCTACATAGAACCGCTTTCTTTAATAATGAACCCTTAAAGAACCATCTTTTTTAAAGCATAGTGTTAGAAACACTGTTCCAGTGCATATGAGCTATGAACACTCAGACGGATGGAGCTGCAGACCACAGGCTGGGAGGAAGCACTGACCCTCCTCATCCTCAGCTACTCTGCCAGCAACACTAACAGACCATCACTAGAGAGTCTGGAAAGCTGCTTCCTCTCTCACACACACATACATACCGAGCTCCACCTGCCCCCTGGTCCTCCCTCTGAGAGGCCAGGCTGCGCCTCCAGCTGCCTACAGCTCAAACATCATCACTCACATCCAGCCTCGCTCAGGAAACAGCCGTACCCACCGACCGCACCTCCGCCGACGATACAAAGTTATTATTAGTGGGGGAGCTTATTCCACTTTGCTTATGCTGGTGACATTTGGGGCTAATTCCACAGGCGAATGTGAAAATTAGCAGGCTTAATCTGAGACGCTCCAGGCTAAATTCTCGAAGTATAAACCCTGGAACACAGAGATATGAAATATAGGCTGAGCTGGTAAATACAGTAGGGGTTCTGTAGTAGCAGAGAGGAGGGCACAACCACATTTACTTTCCTCAGTATTTGAGCAAGATTAATGATTTTCTTATACAAACTACCTGAACATCTCTGCTACAAAAGAAATAATAAACTTTGTTTCCAGACCTGACTATTAGTGAACAACTCAACTGAAAGCAGAGGGAGTGCAAATGTTATAACTCACCTCATAGGCAGGGTACACAGGCAACTGTAGACAGAGGGGCAAGGTGGAAGACTTGGTAAACTAATTAATTCAATACAGTTCAATGCCAACTGAGCTTTACAAACTAAATACATCAAGAGAAAAAAGCCAGAAAGTTATTCTGAGGGAATTATTCATTCAGCCTAATAATAAACTATAGAACGGGCTCGGTTTATATCACAATACCTACATTTAGAGTCAGTTATTCATTCAGCCTAATGAGAAACTGTAGAACAGACTCGGTTTATATCACAATACCTACATTTAGAGTCGGTTATTCATTCAGTCTAATGAGAAACTGTAGAACGGACTCGGTTTATATCACAATACCTACATTTAGAGCCGGTTATTCATTCAGCCTAATGAGAAACTGTAGAACAGACTCGGTTTATATCACAATACCTACATTTAGAGTCGGTTATTCATTCAGTCTAATGAGAAACTGTAGAACGGACTCGGTTTATATCACAATACCTACATTTAGAGTCGGTTATTCATTCAGTCTAATGAGAAACTGTAGAACGGACTCGGTTTATATCACAATACCTACATTTAGAGTCGGTTATTCATTCAGCCTAATGAGAAACTGTAGAACAGACTCGGTTTATATCACAATACCTACATTTAGAGTCGGTTATTCATTCAGTCTAATGAGAAACTGTAGAACGGACTCGGTTTATATCACGATACCTACATTTAGAGTCAGTTATTCATTCAGTCTAATGAGAAATTGTAGAACGGACTCGGTTTATATCACAATACCTACATTTAGAGTCGGTTATTCATTCAGTCTAATGAGAAACTGTAGAACGGACTCGGTTTATATCACAATACCTACATTTAGAGTCGGTTATTCATTCAGTCTAATGAGAAACTGTAGAACGGACTCGGTTTATATCACAATACCTACATTTAGAGTCGGTTATTCATTCAGTCTAATGAGAAACTGTAGAACAGACTCGGTTTATATCACAATACCTACATTTAGAGCCGGTTATTCATTCAGTCTAATGAGAAACTGTAGAACGGACTCGGTTTATATCACAATACCTACATTTAGAGCCGGTTATTCATTCAGCCTAATGAGAAACTGTAGAACAGACTCGGTTTATATCACAATACCTACATTTAGAGTCGGTTATTCATTCAGTCTAATGAGAAACTGTAGAACGGACTCGGTTTATATCACAATACCTACATTTAGAGTCGGTTATTCATTCAGTCTAATGAGAAACTGTAGAACGGACTCGGTTTATATCACAATACCTACATTTAGAGTCGGTTATTCATTCAGCCTAATGAGAAACTGTAGAACAGACTCGGTTTATATCACAATACCTACATTTAGAGTCGGTTATTCATTCAGTCTAATGAGAAACTGTAGAACGGACTCGGTTTATATCACGATACCTACATTTAGAGTCAGTTATTCATTCAGTCTAATGAGAAACTGTAGAACGGACTCGGTTTATATCACAATACCTACATTTAGAGTCGGTTATTCATTCAGTCTAATGAGAAACTGTAGAACGGACTCGGTTTATATCACAATACCTACATTTAGAGTCGGTTATTCATTCAGTCTAATGAGAAACTGTAGAACGGACTCGGTTTATATCACAATACCTACATTTAGAGTCGGTTATTCATTCAGTCTAATGAGAAACTGTAGAACGGACTCGGTTTATATCACAATACCTACATTTAGAGTCGGTTATTCATTCAGCCTAATGAGAAACTGTAGAACAGACTCGGTTTATATCACAATACCTACATTTAGAGTCGGTTATTCATTCAGTCTAATGAGAAACTGTAGAACGGACTCGGTTTATATCACAATACCTACATTTAGAGTCGGTTATTCATTCAGCCTAATGAGAAACTGTAGAACAGACTCGGTTTATATCACAATACCTACATTTAGAGTCGGTTATTCATTCAGCCTAATGAGAAACTGTAGAACGGACTCGGTTTATATCACAATACCTACATTTAGAGTCGGTTATTCATTCAGTCTAATGAGAAACTGTAGAACGGACTCGGTTTATATCACAATACCTACATTTAGAGCCGGTTATTCATTCAGCCTAATGAGAAACTGTAGAACGGACTCGGTTTATATCACAATACCTACATTTAGAGTCGGTTATTCATTCAGCCTAATGAGAAACTGTAGAACAGACTCGGTTTATATCACAATACCTACATTTAGAGTCGGTTATTCATTCAGCCTAATGAGAAACTGTAGAACGGACTCGGTTTATATCACAATACCTACATTTAGAGTCGGTTATTCATTCAGTCTAATGAGAAACTGTAGAACAGACTCGGTTTATATCACAATACCTACATTTAGAGTCGGTTATTCATTCAGCCTAATGAGAAACTGTAGAACGGACTCGGTTTATATCACAATACCTACATTTAGAGCCGGTTATTCATTCAGTCTAATGAGAAACTGTAGAACAGACTCGGTTTATATCACAATACCTACATTTAGAGTCGGTTATTCATTCAGTCTAATGAGAAACTGTAGAACAGACTCGGTTTATATCACAATACCTACATTTAGAGTCGGTTATTCATTCAGTCTAATGAGAAACTGTAGAACAGACTCGGTTTATATCACAATACCTACATTTAGAGCCGGTTATTCATTCAGTCTAATGAGAAACTGTAGATCAGACTCGGTTTATATCACAATACCTACATTTAGAGTCGGTTATTCATTCAGTCTAATGAGAAACTGTAGAACGGACTCGGTTTATATCACAATACCTACATTTAGAGTCGGTTATTCATTCAGTCTAATGAGAAACTGTAGAACAGACTCGGTTTATATCACAATACCTACATTTAGAGTCGGTTATTCATTCAGTCTAATGAGAAACTGTAGAACAGACTCGGTTTATATCACAATACCTACATTTAGAGTCGGTTATTCATTCAGTCTAATGAGAAACTGTAGAACAGACTCGGTTTATATCACAATACCTACATTTAGAGTCGGTTATTCATTCAGTCTAATGAGAAACTGTAGAACAGACTCGGTTTATATCACAATACCTACATTTAGAGTCGGTTATTCATTCAGTCTAATGAGAAACTGTAGAACAGACTCGGTTTATATCACAATACCTACATTTAGAGTCGGTTATTCATTCAGTCTAATGAGAAACTGTAGAACAGACTCGGTTTATATCACAATACCTACATTTAGAGTCGGTTATTCATTCAGTCTAATGAGAAACTGTAGAACGGACTCGGTTTATATCACAATACCTACATTTAGAGCCGGTTATTCATTCAGTCTAATGAGAAACTGTAGAACGGACTCGGTTTATATCACAATACCTACATTTAGAGTCGGTTATTCATTTAGTCTAATGAGAAACTGTAGAACGGACTCGGTTTATATCACAATACCTACATTTAGAGTCGGTTATTCATTCAGTCTAATGAGAAACTGTAGAACGGACTCGGTTTATTTCACAATACCTACATTTAGAGCTGGTTATTCATTCAGCCTAATGAGAAACTGTAGAACAGACTCGGTTTATATCACAATACCTACATTTAGAGTCGGTTATTCATTCAGCCTAACGAGAAACTGTAGAACTGAACTACTGTTATATCATCCTTTTTCTAATGCAGAAATGTTTAAAAAGTGGTAAAATTGCCTTTCAAAGTTTATCTAATGTTCTACCTGTTGGTTCAATAGAATGTTTGAGTACAGCAGGGATAAAACAATTGTTAGTCGTTTTCTGAAATAAGGTAGAGTTTGAGCTGGAAATGAATACTCAAATATGCTGGGCAGTGGAGCTGCAGGACCTGAACTGAACCACTGATATATGAGGAGGAAATGCTGATGACTCCATTTCAGCCATCAAGTGTCTGACTCTGACAGCGCAAGGCCACTCTGGTCCTCGGTGAGAACAGGATCGCTCTGATAAAAGACAGAAAACTGGATCCACTGATGCTGCCTTCCAGTCAAATTCATGCCACATGCTGTGAATCACTCTTCTCTGAGCATAATCTCTCCGTCAAAGGTGAGTCACTGTAATAATACAACGTATTGCTGCGGAGCATCTGCAGCTCTGCTCTGTTCGTGGGCAAAGAACATGATGTTCAGCTCGGTTGAATTTTACATATTTACAGCATGAAATCTCCTTTGGTTTTACTAGAGAATCATGAAGTAAACATTTAGCATGTAGGAACATAGATATAAATAATAGATATAAATAACATCCCATTGAAATGAGCAGAGTAAATTAAAGGGAAAAGATTACCTTGTGCTTCCACTCACTGGCCACTTTATTAGAAACGCCTACCTTGTGCTTCCACTCACTGACCACTTTATTAGAAACGCCTACCTTGTGCTTCCACTCACTGGCCACTTTATTAGAAACACCTACCTTGTGCTTCCACTCACTGGCCACTTTATTAGAAACGCCTACCTTGTGCTTCCACTCACTGACCACTTTATTAGAAACGCCTACCTTGTGCTTCCACTCACTGGCCACTTTATTAGAAATGCCTACCTTGAGCTTCCACTCGCTGGCCACTTTATTAGAAACACCTACCTTGCACTTCTACTCACTGGCCACTTTATTAGAAACACCCACCTTGCACTTCTACTCACTGGCCACTTTATTAGAAACACCCACCTTGCTCTTCTACTCACTGGCCACTTTATTAGAAACGCCTACCTTGCACTTCCACTCGCTGGCCACTTTATTAGAAACGCCTATCTTGCACTTCTACTCACTGGCCACTTTATTAGAAACACCTACCTTGCACTTCTACTCACTGGCCACTTTATTAGAAACACCTACCTTGCACTTCCACTCGCTGGCCACTTTATTAGAAACACCTACCATGTACTTCCATTCCCTGGCCACTTTATTAGAAACACCTACCCTGAGCTTCCACTCACTGGCCACTTTATTAGAAACACCTACCTTGTACTTCAGCACTTCCCACTTTGTTAGAAACACATAGTTCTTCTGGTCTTCTGGTGTATCCTGTTCACCATTGTTTTCTGTCCACAGGGTTTCTGTGGCCCAGATAGTTGTCCAAATATAAGTTGTATACTGGACACTCTGACATGGCAGTGTATTTCCTGCTGGTACCACTCAAAAATATTCAGCCAGGAGCAGCTTCGTGGTCAGAAGTTGACCATTTATGAAGGGCAAGAAGCTATCACAAATAATGCATCAACAGAGGGGTTTCTGATAAAGTGGCCACAACACAAAAGAGAGTCAGTTTTACATCCTCATGAACTCTCACTGTTCAAATTCCAGTGTATCAAATGCGTAACAGAGAAGCACCAGGTTAAGTGAAGTGAACACCAGTCCGTTCCTGCCTCGCTCTTGCAGAAAAAAAGGAAGAAAAGCGTTGAGTTTGCATTTCCTAAGAAGCTCCTGTCTTTCCTGCTGATGAAAGAACACCAACCCTGAGGAGCAGCGTCCGCAGAGACTCCGCTGCCACTAGATATTAGGACTTGAATAAATCATGTAATGTTGCTGTGTCATCTCTGCCCTGATCAATCCTCCGCGATCAATAAGTCTGTCTCTGGTCATGATATCTGAGAGACAGCCGTGCGGGGAGGCACCTGCACCTGCCTCATTAGCATCAGCTAGCGGCTGGCTAACAGCAAGGCCAGTGGCATTTCTAGACCACAGGCCACAGGAAGGGGAGTTGAGGGCAATTAATTTTCCATTAAACAGCATGAGGAAGGGCACGGCTCATTAAAACGCTCGTTATCTTACAGCATGGTTCGCTGAGATCCTGTTTACATCCCCTCGTTCTGTATTACTCATATCTGGACTGTAATCTGATAACATTATAATTCCATGAATTTACTCGACTCGTGCATGCCCTTAACTGACTCATCTCATTCATACTCTTAACTGACTCGTGGCTTGACTCGTGCATGCCCTTAACCAATACGCAACTTGTCTCGTTTACTCCCTTGACTGACTCGTGATTCACAAACAGCCTAAACTGACTTACAACTTGACCTGTTCATGTCTTTAACTCACTTGTGACTTTTCTCGTACACGGCCTTAACTGACTCCTGACTCGACTCATGCATGTTTACTACCTTTACTCACTCGAGCCGCAGACATCTGTCGCCAGGAGACCAAAAGAGCACAGTTGTCTTACGCATGCATTACGTTCTCAATTCTCAAATGTGCTGCATAAACCAGCCTTTTACAATTTTAGAACCACTGCCTTAAAGCAGCCAGCACATTATCAACTGTGAGGAATTTAGAGTCACTGTGACAGATTCACTCAGAAAAAACTGTTCTTTTATCTAGCATGAAACAAAACCTCCTATTGTCCAATAAAAACACATCGACAGTGGAAGAACACCCCTCCACCAGTCTAAAAAACGGAGATAAAGAGAACAATGAGTCCGTCCATTTAACATACATCTGCAGCTCATTGTACGTTAAGCACTTGCTCTTAATATGTCAGGAAAATGTGTCAGAGATAATAAATTGAAACTGCTTGAAGAGCCCGCTGACAGCCAACATTATTCATTTGCAGTAATTTCCATTGTTTGTCACATGGAAAAGTGGAATGAAGAGTCAAAATAAACTTTTTTGGTGTGTTTTTCGCGAGTTTAAACAATGTTCCTCAGCGTGGCAGAAAGGGCTTCAGTGTCTCAGGCATTACCGAAAAGTGAAAATCCCTTTTGCAATCTTCTGCTTGTCAGCGTAAAGCTCACAGCCAGAGAGAAAGTAATGAACAAAATCTCAAACCCATTGTTTGTCAGGAAGGTGTGCATGGTGCTAAAAAGCTATTTGCACTTGAAGGAGACCCACTGCTTCAGCTTGAGACGAGCCAGAAATAGTCCGTGTAACAACGGGGATGAAAAAGGTATACATTTAAAAATGAGCAAAAGTGGAGTCTGTGGAAAAGCGCTGCTCTGCTAATGCTCTTTAGCTTTCATTACTTAGAGAAGATCAAAATGGGGTTTCATTAGCATGGAAAAAATTTGTACCGGAATTAACGCGGGCCTGTTTGACGGCCGGTTGCATTAATTAGATCAGCGGCACGCATAATGCAGGGTGACCTTTACCTCCATTGGTCCCTTCACCTCCAGATTGGGACATTTTAGTCATCGCTGTGGACAATTATCTTTCAGGTACTACCCGCTGTGTTGGATAATGGTCCGTAATTAGAACAGAAGCGGCAGAAAAGGCAGGGAAAAAAATGAGAGGAGGCTTCTCGCTGTCCGCGGGATTGCGGCAGGACATCGGTGGACTCAATCATGTCCAGCCTATTGCCTCCTCGCTCCGTGGCCCAGCGGGGAACTCGGTGCTCACTCTCTGCTCTCTCAGCGGTGGAGCTGCTGCTGGCAGTAGAGCAGGCAGAGGGAGGGATGGAGGGATGGAGGATGTGTTCAGAGGTGGGTCACACACCAGGAGAGATGATGATGGTCATGACGAAGATGCTCTTGGATCTTGAGTCTGGCCCCAGAGTGCCTTCCTGTGTCAGATAGAAGTGAAAAGGGCAGCGCAAACAAACAGCGAGAGCACCGGCCCAGTGAGAAGGTTCTTTTTAGTCACTTTTGCTTTCTTCTCAACACGAAAGCTTCAGACTTCAGATGCAGCAGAACTGTTCTAACACTGGCTCTACTTGCCAGTACCCTGTTAGAAATGAAGGTTCGGTGCAGGTACATGTTTCGTTCGTCAAGGTACAAACACCGTAAATGTTCCCTCAAAGGTACAGCAGTGGGGATGAGGTCCAATTGAGAAAAACTTTTTCTGGTAACACTTTCTATGAATGTCATGTGTGTAAGCATCTATTAATGCATTTATAACATAGTATAAGGCATTCATAAGGCATTATAAATGTGTTTATAACTATTTATAAAAATGAATTACACAGAATTACCCTTTATAGCCATGTTTAGTATACATCATGAATTATTACTATAATGCGTTACAAGTAGTGTTAATAACCTGTTAAACTGTCAGTGCCAAAAGTGAAGTAAAGACATGTACAAAGGCTTTTATGCTCTTCACTATGTAAGATCACTATATTAAAGTACAGTAAGACTAATTTCTGCTAGCGTGCTATTAGATATGCAGTGTTAAGTTAGTACCAGGCTAATGGTGGTGTAAATTAACAGTGGTGCACATTAACAGTGGTGCACATTAACAGTGGTAAACATTAATGGTGGTGTACGTTAACGGTAGTGAACATTAACAGTGGTGTATATTAACAGTGGTGAACATTAACAGTAGTGTACATAAACAGTGGTGAAAATTAACAGTGGTGTACATTAATGGTGGTGAACATTAACAGTAGTAAACATTGACAGCAGTGAACATTAACGGTGGTGTACATTAACAGTGGTGAACATTAACAGTGGTGAACATTGACAGTGGTGAACATTAACAGTGGTGCACATTAACAGTGGTGTACATTAATAGTGGTGAACATTAACAGTGGTGTATATTAACGGTGGTGAACATTAACAGTGGTGCACATTAACAGTGGTGAACATTAACGGTGGTGATCATTAACGGTGGTGTACATTAATAGTGGTGAACATTAACAGTGGTGAACATTAACAGTGGTGAACATTAACTGGTGTACATTGACAGTGGTGTACATTAACGGTGGTGAACATTAACAGTGGAGAATATTAGCAGTGCTAAACATTGACAGTGGTGCACATTAACAGTGGTGAACATTAATGGTGGTGTACATTAACAGTGGTGTACATTAACGGTGGTGAACATTAACAGTGGTGAACATTAACAGTGGTGAACATTAATGGTGGTGTACATTAACAGTGGTAAACATTAACGGTGGTGAACATTAATAGTGCTGAACATTAACGGTGGTGAATATTAACAGTGCTGAACATTGACAGTCGTGAACATTAACAGTGGTGTACATTAACATTGGTGAACATTAATGGTGGTGAACATTAACAGTGGTGGACATTAACCGTGGTGAACATTGACAGTGGTGTGCATTAACAGTGGTGAACATTAACAGTGGTGAACATTAACGGTGGTGTACATTAACAGTGGTGAACATTAACAGTGGTGTACATTAACAGTGGTGCGCATTAACAGTGGTGAACATTTACAGTGGCGTACATTAACAGTGGTGTGCATTAACAGTGGTGCGCATTAACAGTGGTGTATATTAACAGTGGTGAACATTAACAGTGGTGAACATTAACAGTGGTGAACATTAACAGTGGTGTACATTAACGGTGGAGAACATTAATGGTGGTGAACATTAACAGTGGTGTGCATTAACAGTGGTGTACATTAACAGTGGTGAACATTAACGGTGGTGTACATTAACAGTGGTGAACATTAACAGTGGTGTACATTAACGGTGGTGTACATTAACAGTGGTGTACATTAACAGTGGTGAACATTAACGGTGGTGTACATTAACAGTGGTGTACATTAACAGTGGTGTGCATTAACAGTGGTGAACACTAACAGTGGTGCACATTAACAGTGGTGAACATTGACTTTCCCACATTGGGTGAAACTCTGATGTTGCTCTAGTTTAAACTCTGACATTTGAAGCCTGTAATGAGCTTATTGTGTTTTAGTGTTTCAGTAAATCCTTCAGTAAATTCTTCAACTTGAAGCCTCAGTCTGAACCCTGGAGGAGGCTTTAGTCCAGCACGCTCCACTTTAATGAGAGCGGACTAATACAGCTTATGAGCTCTTATAATGTGTTATAAACAGTTATGAACATAATTCATAATGCCTAATAAGCATGGCGATAATGTTTAATGCATGTTTGTAAATATTATAGTCATGTTTATGATGCCTTATGAATGCATTATAACACGTTATGAATGTGTTTATAAATGCTTACAAACGTTTCATTCAATGGCCAAAACTGAAGGTGCCAGCAAGATTCTTAGGTAAAAACATTTTAGAAGAACCATTTTTGTTTACCTAAACAACATTTATGACTTAAGAATATAAAGTCTTATTCAGACAATGTTAATTATTGATATTAAGTTATGAAATTGATTTATAATTATTATTAACATGGGACAGAGGTGAGAGCTGCTCGATCCACACATGGTCATCACCCATAAAGGCTCTGCACTCAACACGTTCAACTGTTCACCAAAATCAAAGACATACAGACATTCATGTTAATCGGTTTTCTTTCAGGTTAATTTCTGTGATTCATTTAACAGCATGAAATAAATATTTCTATAATTACATTTATAGTATGGGATTAATATATCCTGAGTTCATTTCCACCATTTGTTCTATATCACAGGATTAATCTATCAGAGTAACTTGTTTTATGGCGCATGATTAATTTCAAGTAAGGTTATTTCTACAGTTTGTTTTATAGAACCAAATTCATATAACCTGCGGTAGAAAACTACAGTCTGAGATTAATATGAGCTGGGGGTATTTCTGCATTACCCCACCTCTCCATTTAAACCTAATCTCCACTGAATAGTACTTAATTGGCTTCTCCAGCTCTGTGTGGCTGAAATAAAGAACATAAATCACCTGCTGTATAGAAATCACACTATTAACAGCTTCTCTAGTGGAATTCCGGCCTTCTCCAGGCTTATCTGCAGGTACATAAAAAAGACTTTTTTCAGATCCATCCTGCTGGTAGACTGAGGTTCGGTTGTGGGCAGGCCAGAGTTGTCATAAATATAAAAAATAAATAAATAAATAAGTAAATCTAAAAGTGTAAAAGTGTTTTTCAAGGAATAGCCAATGTCCCTGTCAACTGGCTCAGTGGCTGATTCACTGACTGCCTGCCTGACTGTATTGTAAGGCACCAGCTCCTCTTAGTCATAGATTCATACATAGAAGACAACACTGACAAATTTGCGGAACATTAATTACCATGGGTAGCAGACATGAGTCAGTATTAAAGGGATGATTTATTATCTTTCATTTTAGGCTTACTTACAACATCATATGAATGCATTTACATATGTGTATATATATATATATATATATATATATATATATATATGTGTGTGTGTTTGTGTGTGTGTGTGCGTGTGTGTGTGTGTGCGTGTGTGTGCGTGTATGTGTGTGTGTGTGTGTGTGTGTGTATGTACACAGTACTGTGCGAAAGTCTTAGGCACCCAAGGCACATTTTCAAAATCTACTTACTTGTGTTTATTTGCTGAGAAAAGTGTTAATATTTAAATAAACAAAATGTATAGAATATTAATTAATAATGATTATGTATGTATATATAAGTGAGCTCATGATGTCATTGATGATATTAACGAGTCTCTGTGGCGGCTGTGAAGGTGTCCAGGAAAAGGTAAGTAATGTCCAAAAGTATCCAGACAGCCATTCTAATGAGCCATAAAACTTGTATAATCTCTTGTATAATTGTATAATAGTGTGGGCTAGAGGGGTATAAAGCCCCCCAACACTGGGCTGTGGAGCAGTGGAACTGTGTTCTCTGGAGTGATGGAGCTTCATCCAATACCTTTGGGATGAGTTTGTAGTTCAGAACTGACCATCCAACATAGTTTCCTGGCCTCATTAATGCTCGATCAAATCCTCACAGTCAGGTTCCAACATCTACTGCAGAACCTTCCCAGAAGAGACAGGTAAAGCCCCTGTTTATACCCCTGGTTTCAGAAGAAACACTGGTGTCTACAAACTTTTGGACATGTCTGTTTAGAAATTTTAAAAATGTTTACATGCTACATAAAAACTACCACACACTGCTGGTTTTGCTTCCATCTCACATTTGATTCTTCCCTCAGTATAAATGCTCAGCGTTTCTCTGCAAAAATTTCAGCCAGCTCCACAGAAAGGGAGTACTTTTAGAGGGAAAGGGATCAAGGTGCAGCTGAATGCTAGAGGCAGCACTATTAGCAGTAACAACAATAATTTTGGAAGCACTACATTGGCTTCTGGTGGTGGGGGGGAGAATTTGTTGTGAGGGCAGCAGAGGTTCACTGCAGTGGCACTCCTGTGGGGGTGCATTGCTATTACAAGACTCTAACAGAGGAAACGTCTGTAGATAATAGAGCTGTTGCAAAGTTTTAGCATCTGTCACCACTGGCCACGAGTAATAGCTTACACACCAATTTCCTATATATTTCTGGCTCAGTCGCAGGCTGCAGCTGTGCTTAGCTACATCTTTTTGGTACCAGTGGTCTGTAAACAGCCTAACATTACAGGCTGTGCTCAATACCAAATGCTATCACAGAGTGCAGGTGAAGAAACGCAGCAGTCTGGAGGTACTGAAGACTGCAGTACACTGATTTTGAAATGTTAGAATTGATCATAATAATATTTGAGAAATCCTTATTTGGCTGTCATTTCTGGCATGAAAATTATTACTGTAAGGCAAGAGCTTCAAACATATTCATAATGTTTTAACCATTGTCACAACTGTCCCCTCCCAGTCGCGTTGTGTTTACATCCCCGTCCTGTTCATGTGCTTCTTTGTTTTTGGTTTTAGTCCGGCCCCTTGTTTTGTGACTCCGCCCTTGATTGTTCCCACCTGTGCTTCCGCCTGACCCTCATTAACCCTTGTATTTGAGCCCTGTGTTTTCCTGAGCTTCTTGTTGGTCTTTGTTTGTGCTGTTTGTTTGTGCTGGCTGTTTCATGTTTATGCTGTTTGCAGTCCTGTGTTCATTTTTGTCATGTCTGTCCCTCCTGCTCTTCGTGTCGGCTATGCAAACCTGGACGGTTTTGACCATGACCCTGGATTTGCCCAAACTAAAACTCACTTATCCCAGCGTATGCGTCCGCAACGTTGCTCCCCATCGTCACAACCATAAAACAAGTATGTTGTAAAACATTTTTGTTGTCTACTGCCTTTGGGGGCGGTTATGGGCTGGAGGTTAGGGAACTGACCCTATGACCAGAAGGTTGCCAGTTTGATCCCCAGTGCCGACAGTCCATGACTGAGATGTCCTTGAGCAAGACACCTAACCTGTGTGCTGTGGATAGGGCTGCTCACCGCTCCGGGCAAGTGTGCTCGCTGCCCCCTAGTGTGTGTGTCACTTCACAGGTGGGTTAAATTCAGGGGTGGAATTTCCCCATTTGTGGGATTAAAAAAGTATCACTTAAATTAACTTGGCTCCATTTGCAAGCATATTCAGTATTTTATGTTTAAAATTTTTAATTTTACTACAAAAAATTAAATCATGGTGAAATTTAAGACTCCATGTAGCATTGAATTGTGTTACGAAGAGCTAATCAAAGCCAATTCACAGAAAATTATAAAAATATTTTAAAATACCATATAGAAATCATATACTTAACTATAGGAGTAATGCCAACCAATCAGCTCTCAATAGCAGTAACACTAACCAATCAGCTCTCAGTAGCAGTAACACTAACCAATCAGCTCTCAGTAGCAGTAACACTAACGAATCAGCTCTCAGTAGCAGTAACGCCAACCAATCAGCTCTCAGTAGCAGTAACACTAACCAATCAGCTCTCAGTAGCAGTAACACTAACCAATCAGCTCTCAGTAGCAGTAACGCTAGCCAATCAGCTCTCAGTAGCAGTAATGCCAACCAATCAGCTCTCAGTAGCAGCAATGCCAACCAATCAGCTCTCAGTAGCAGCAACGCCAACCAATCAGCTCTCAGTAGCAGTAACGCCAATCAATCAGCTCTCAGTAGCAGTAACACTAACCAATCAGCTCTCAGTAGCAGTAACACTAACCAATCAGCTCTCAGTAGCAGTAACGCTAACCAATCAGCTCTCAGTAGCAGCAATGCCAACCAATCAGCTCTCAGTAGCAGTAACACTAACCAATCAGCTCTCAGTAGCAGTAACACTAACCACTCAGCGCTCAGTAGCAGTAACACTAACCAATCAGCGCTCAGTAGCAATAACACTAACCAATCAGCTCTCAGTAGCAGTAACTCTAATCAATTAGCTCTCAGTAGCCGTAACACTAACCAATCAGCTCTCAGTAGCAGTAACACTAACCAATCAGCGCTCAGTAGCAGTAACACTAACCGATCAGGTCTCAGTAGCAGTAACACTAACCAATCAGCTCTCAGTAGCAGTAACGCTAACCAATCAGCTCTCAGTAGCAGTAATGCCAACCAATCAGCTCTCAGTAGCAGTAACACTAACCAATCAGTGCTCAGTAGCAGTAACACTAACCAATCAGCTCTCAGTAGTAGTAACACTAACCAATCAGCGCTCAGTAGCAGTAACACTAACCACTCAGCGCTCAGTAGCAGTAACACTAACCAATCAGCGCTCAGTAGCAATAACACTAACCAATCAGCTCTCAGTAGCAGTAACTCTAATCAATTAGCTCTCAGTAGCCGTAACACTAACCAATCAGCTCTCAGTAGCAGTAACACTAACCAATCAGCGCTCAGTAGCAGTAACACTAACCAATCAGCTCTCAGTAGCAGTAACACTAACCAATCAGCTCTCAGTAGCAGTAACACTAACCAATCAGCTCTCAGTAGCAGTAATGCCAACCAATCAGCTCTCAGTAGCAGTAACACTAACCAATCAGTGCTCAGTAGCAGTAACACTAACCAATCAGCTCTCAGTAGTAGTAACACTAACCAATCAGCTCTCAGCAGCAGTAACACTAACCAATCAGCGCTCAGTAGCAGTAACACTAACCAATCAGCTCTCAGTAGCAGTAATGCCAACCAATCAGCTCTCAATAGCAGTAATGCCAACCAATCAGCTCTCAGTAGCAGTAATGCCAACCAATCAGCTCTCAGTATCAGTAACACTAACCAATCAGCTCTCAGTAGCAGTAACACTAACCAATCAGCTCTCAGTATCAGTAACACTAACCAATCAGCTCTCAGTAGCAGTAACACTAACCAATCAGCTCTCAGTAGCAGTAACGCTAACCAATCAGCTCTCAGTAGCAGTAATGCTAACCAATTAGCTCTCAGTAGCAGTAACACTAACCAATCAGCTCTCAGTAGCAGTAACACTAACCAATCAGCGCTCAGTAGCAGTAACACTAACCAATCAGCTCTCAGTAGCAGTAACACTAACCAATCAGCTCTCAGTAGTAGTAACACTAACCAATCAGCTCTCAGCAGCAGTAACACTAACCAATCAGTGCTCAGTAGCAGTAACACTAACCAATCAGCTCTCAGTAGCAGTAACACTAACCAATCAGCTCTCAGTAGCAGTAACGTTAACCAATCAGCTCTCAGTAGCAGTAACGCTAACCAATCAGCTCTCAGTAGCAGTAACACTAACCAATCAGCTCTCAGTAGCAGTAACGTTAACCAATCAGCTCTCAGTAGCAGTAACGCTAACCAATAAGCTCTCAGTAGCAGTAACGCTAACCAATCAGCTCTCAGTAGCAGTAATGCCAACCAATCAGCGCTCAGTAGCAGTAACGCTAACCAATCAGCTCTCAGTAGCAGTAACTCTAACCAATCAGCTCTCAGTAGCAGTAACACTAACCAATCAGCTCTCAGCAGCAGTAACACTAACCAATCAGCGCTCAGTAGCAGTAACACTAACCAATCAGCTCTCAGTAGCAGTAACACTAACCAATCAGCTCTCAGTAGCAGTAACGTTAACCAATCAGCTCTCAGTAGCAGTAACGCTAACCAATCAGCTCTCAGTAGCAGTAATGCCAACCAATCAGCTCTCAGTAGCAGTAATGCCAACCAATCAGCTCTCAGTAGCAGTAACACTAACCAATCAGCTCTCAGTAGCAGTAACACTAACCAATCAGCTCTCAGTAGCAGTAACGCTAACCAATCAGCTCTCAGTAGCAGTAATACCAACCAATCAGCTCTCAGTAGCAATAACACTAACCAATCAGTGCTCAGTAGCAGTAACGTTAACCAATCAGCTCTCAGTAGCAGTGACGCTAACCAATCAGCTCTCAGTAGCAGTAATGCTAACCAATCAGCTCTCAGTAGCAGTAATGCCAACCAATCAGCTCTCAGTAGCAATAACACTAACCAATCAGCTCTCAGTAGCAGTAACGCTAACCAATCAGCTCTCAGTAGCAGTAATGCCAACCAATCAGCTCTCAGTAGCAATAACACTAACCAATCAGCTCTCAGTAGCAGTAACGCTAACCAATCAGCTCTCAGTAGCAGTAACGCTAACCAATCAGCTCTCAGTAGCAGTAACTCTAACCAATCAGCTCTCAGTAGCAGTAATACTAACCAATCAGCTCTCAGTAGCAGTAACTCTAACCAATCAGCTCTCAGTAGCAGTAACGCTAAACAATCAGCTCTCAGTAGCAGTAACTCTAACCAATCAGCTCTCAGTAGCAGTAACTCTAACCAATCAGCGCTCAGTAGCAGTAACGCTAATCAATCAGCCCTCAGTAGCAGTAACACTAACCAATGAGCTCTCAGTAGCAGTAACACTAACCAATCAGCTCTCAGTAGCAGTAACACTAACCAACCAGCTCTCAGTAGCAGTAACTGTAACCAATCAGCTCTCAGTAGCAGTAACACTAACCAATCAGCTCTCAGTAGCAGTAACACTAACCAATCAGCTCTCAGTAGTAGTAACACTAACCAACCAGCTCTCAGTAGCAGTAACACTAACCAATCAGCTCTCAGTAGCAGTAACACTAACCAACCAGCTCTCAGTAGCAGTAACACTAACCAATCAGCTCTCAGTAGTAGTAACACTAACCAACCAGCTCTCAGTAGCAGTAACACTAACCAATCAGCTCTCAGTAGTAGTAACACTAACCAACCAGCTCTCAGTAGCAGTAACACTAACCAATCAGCTCTCAGTAGCAGTAACACTAACCAACCAGCTCTCAGTATCAGTAACACTAACCAATCAGCTCTCAGTAGCAGTAACACTAACCAATCAGCTCTCAGTAGCAGTAACTCTAACCAATCAGCTCTCAGTAGCAGTAACACTAACCAATCAGCTCTCAGTAGCAGTAACACTAACCAATCAGCTCTCAGTAGCAGTAACTCTAACCAATCAGCTCTCAGTAGCAGTAACACTAACCAATCAGCTCTCAGTAGCAGTAACACTAACCAATCAGCGCTCAGTAGCAGTAACGCTAACCAATCAGCTCTCAGTAGCAGTAACTCTAACCAATCAGCTCTCAGTAGCAGTAACACTAACCAAACAGCTCTCAGTAGCAGTAATGCTAACCAATCAGCTCTCAGTAGCAGTAACGCTAACCAATCAGCTCTCAGTAGCAGTAACACTGACCAATCAGCACTCAGTAGCAGTAACACTAACCAATCAGCTCTCAGTAGCAGTAACGTTAACCAATCAGCTCTCAGTAGCATTAACACTAACCAATCAGCTCTCAGTAGCAGTAACTCTAACCAATCAGCTCTCAGTAGCAGTAATGCTAACCAATCAGCTCTCAGTAGCAGTAACTCTAACCAATCAGCTCTCAGTAGCAGTAACACTAGCCAATCAGCTCTCAGTAGCAGTAATACTGTAAATGAAAGTATGAATGTTAATTAAATTAGATAAACATCAAATAAAATGAGCATTAAATTAAATAATAAGCATCACTAAACAATTATGTTACATTTACAATCTACCATTAATAAGTAACATTATTTTAGATTTTATTAAGTAGTTTATAATAATTACTAAATGCTTAATCAATGTCTCAGTTAATCACAGACCAGTGACAGTAGTGATAACATGGTCTTTGTTTTTTATTTTTGCTGTGGCTTTAAGAGTGAAATATGTAAATGAGATGTTCTGATTGGCTGTCCTGTATTGTGCCTCATTCTAAAAAACAATCCAGGCTAAAACATGCCTTATAATTTTACTTGTAAAAACTTTTTCTCTAAAAAGTTCTACTTTTTAAAGAAAAGAAGTAGTTCTATTTTAATAAAAAGGCTATATTTTAAAATAAAATGTCTAAATTTTTTTAGAAAAAATGTCACAATATTTTGAGAAATGCTTTCGACATGTATAACTCCACCAACTCAACGACCCTCTTTTAACACGAGGAGGTGCTGCTTTCCCTTTACAAAGAGTTTGGCCACAATATTGCAGTCTTTCCTGGTATTAATGCCACTTCAATGTAATTCTACAACTTTTTTCTCAAAATATTACAACTTTTTTCTCGAAATAGTATGAATTTATTTTTGAAATATTGCACATTTTTTTCTCAAAATATTATGACTATTTTCTTGAAATATTACTACTTTATACTATTATTTATATTTTTATTTACAGTGCTCCTAAAACACCATTATACCTTTCTGTTGATCCATTCGTCGTGAAATGTTTCCAGGAATTAAAGAGCAGCAGATGTTTTGAAACAATATTTAAAAACTGTTGTTTATTTTGTTTTTTTACCAGGTTTGGGTCCGACAGCGATGATATGTAAGGGCAGAAACTGTTTCTAAATGCAGTTTTAAGGAGTACGGCAGAGCCGGAGTAAAGCAGAGCAGTGATTACGGGGCTTTGATTACGATGCAGATTGATCACTGATCAATAACGAAGCTCCACGCCAGGAAACCACACACAGCAGATCTTCCCCCATCATTTAAGCAGAGACAGTACAGCCCTGCTGTCCTCAGGCCTGGATGTAAAACAGGACGTTAGCGTCATATCACTGGGCCATCTCTGCAGTTCAATAGCAGTTAATGACTCAATTAATGAAAGGCAGTCTGCTTCAATAACACCTTTTTCTCCGCTCATTCTTTCTTCTTTTTGACAGACAAGACATTCTGGAAAATCCAATTCTGTTTCAGATGGGCTTCTTCCTTCTGTCTGCTCGTGTCACGTCGTACATTAAAAAGGTTTTTCTTATTTGTGCTGTTTTGATGGTTTTCTCTAAATCGGTCACTTCCAGCAGGTCTCAGGTATTAGGTATAAGGTATAAGGCAGGATTAGGGTTGATACTATCAATTGTGTTATTAAGCAAGTAAGGCATTGATTATTTACTGAGTAACTGACAATTAACTGAGTAATCAAAACAAAAATTATCATGTAATAATAATAAAAATAAAGGGCCTTTAAATCGTTCTTGCCTCAGACGTTTAAGAATTGTGCAGTTAGTTGAATGCATTTTTGTTTGCCTTGGTTTTTACCCAATTCCCTTCCGAATTTGGACTAATTTCACCCCAGTAAAAGTTCCTTCATGTGGTAACAAGTAAATTAACTACTTTTATTCAACCCAAATAAATACGTTGAATGTACGATTCTTTCGATCAGTGTCATTTGGGCTGAATTAAACTAGGTCAATTACTCGTTACTACTTGAAGTAATTTGTTGGGGTGATCAGACAAACCGTTTTTTACAGTGTAGTTCTCCACCTATCGCGCAATGCCGCCAAGCCACGAGGGTGGAGGCTAGCACGGTCTGCTCCACCATACAGTTGCTAAGAGGATGCCATTGGACAGCATAGCACACTTGGAGGAGAATATCGGCTGCTAAAGGTCTCAGTAAACTTTCAGCAGAAGCGTGCGACAACATTAGCAGACAAGCCTGCATATTTTCATGCATCAACATTAGCATGCCAGCCTGGAAAAGGGCAATACATTTACATTTTACATTTACAGCGTTTAGCAGACGCTCTTATCCAGAGCGACTTACAAGAAGTGCTTTGTCGATCTAGAGAAAGTGTCTTTGCTAGTTACAAGTAGCTTAGAGAAAAAGACAGACTTGAGCTCAGATACTGCTAGAAACTAAAGTCACTGTAGATACCGAGAGAAGAAGGAGCAGAGTTGAACGCAGAACTCTGAGCCATTCAATGCAGTACAATAACAATAAGATACAATAAACTACAATACAGAGTGCAGTCCAATAAAATAAGTGCAGCTTATATGCTTATAAGCAATAAAGCTTTATAAATGTGACGTGGCCTCAAGAACGTTGTGAGCATGTGTTCTATGCGTGGAGTGCAGCATAGACTGCGCCACAAAGCCGAAACAGAGATTTTCTAAAAAGCAACAGCAAACGTAACACAGTCGGCTTTGACTTGCAGGCCACAACCTCAGTCGTTTGACATGTAACACATATTCAAAGTCTGATTACTGCCAGAAAATAAAAGCCAGTGAAAAGCTTACAAGGCTGTTTTGATATGCTGCTGTTTCTGAAACATCCACACGCTCCATGATTTCTAGGTTTGAAAATACGTACAGATGCACAAGATAACGGTGTGATGTCAGTGAGTGCGTTTACTTGCCCTTAATAATCCGATGAATGCAGAAAATCAGAACTGGTCAGATCAGATCAACGCGTTCACATGCACTCGAGTAATCAGCTAATGCGAAACCCGGGGTCTACATGAGTCAGACAGTAATCAGATTACTGCTTTGCAACCAGCCAGTAAACTATCAGAAGAAGACCTGATGTAAACATCTAGGAAATAAAGAATGTTTAAATCCTTCACTTTGCCAGTTATTTGGTTTCAGCGTTGGTCCAGAATTGTTTTCACTGCTTGCTTATTTCTGGTACTGCAGTCTGTTTTTGCACGTGCTCAGACTGAGAAATCTGAAAGAAATCAGAGTAAGAGCTCACAGGCACTGAGATATCGGATTACTGAGCTCAAATCCAGCCTCTTTATCAGATTTCTTAATCAGATTTCTAGATCAAGGTATGCATGGACATTTGAATAATGAGTGTTTTCAAAAATCTTTACCCTGGAGGGTGTTTTCAAAAACGTCTGCTTTGTGTGAATATAAATGCCATGTTTGCGTAACTGAAGATGAAAACACAGAAAAACGTTCTCAAATATATCCAGATGCAAGTGGGTGGGGCCTGAGAGGCCTGTGCTACTACAAATGTGCCAAAACAAAAACTTTCACTGGTATTAATTTCTCTTTTTACTTTTGAAAACACTCTTCACACTCGCCCAAAGTTGTTGTTTCAAGATCAATTAAATGAAGCCCTTTGTGAGCATGTGTGCCGTGAAACTGCAGCAAAGATTTCCTAACAAAGTGACGGTGGTGTGTTACAAACACGGGAGGCCGTGAATGACCAGACCTCTGCCATTTGACATTCCATACAGATCCCAAGTCTGATTACTGCCAGAAAATAAAAGCCTAAAAAGCAACATAAAGCTACCACTCGTGTCGTTTGGCTGCTTAAATGGCATCTTTTGACGTTCTGGGAATCAAGACTGGATCTTTCTTCACTCCAAAGAAACAGTTTTGACACATTTATACTCGTGGGGGTTAATTAAGGTCTTGTTCTTTGTTCATTAAATTCCAAATTAAAGACTTCTACGCTGAAAAAAACATTCGCTTCCCTGCCACCTGATTTCATCTGTTTTAAATCGTCCCATTTTAGTATTTCAGATCTTCAAACTGAAGTTAATAAAAAAAGAGACAATCTGAGTAAACACAATATACAGGCTATAAATGTCTATTTCATTTACTGGAGGAAAAACGGGATGAAAACGAAATATAAAAAAGGAAAAATGTGAACAAGAAAGACAGGAGACTATAAAGTACGCATGATCATCACTGAAACTGCCAACAAATCACTTCAGAGCCATAGAATTGGTCGTTTTTAGTTCTACACCACAGACTAAACATTCGTTTATTTACTCGTTTATGTTATTTGATTTCTCTTTAAGGTAATGCGATCGTGACAGCCCTAGATAGAGTAAATCCCTTTTGCCTGCCTGGACTGATTCAAAGCAGAGCGAACGTGGGAAACAGACTTGCAGGAAATGAACGAGCTGCGGATTTAAATGTGTCCCAGGCTTTCAGCGGCCTCAGCGGTGGGCAGAGGTGGGGGTCTTTGACATTTATGCTATTGAGCTAAGTAAACTATTTGCGAGCTGCACTTTGTGAGCGTATTCCTGGCACACTCGGCAACCTTTTCCCTCGGCTTTTCACCGACATTCAATGGAGAGGAAGATTATAAAGGTTCAGAAGAATAACAAATTCCAGCATCCAGCAATACGCTACTCCGTAACTGCCTACAGTACAGACTGACACGTACAGTATACATGATATGGAAAAATCTCTCCAAATGCAGAAAAGGGGGCTGTTGGTTAAGAATGCACCAGAAAGATGCAGAACGCTTGCAATGTCTAGATGTTTCAAGCAGCGATACTTCTTCCAGACTCCTGCCTTGTCAAGACAATAACCCAGAAAATGTAAGGCTGCACCACAGAGCCCCCGCTGACTGGAGTCACCAAAGGGCATGTAGCAGTGAGGTGTATAACAAAACAAGAGAAAAAACCCACAGACACTCAAAGCCATAACAGCACTCAGAAGAAACTGACAGCTGGGTCGTGTGTGATGAGTCTCTAGTGACAGTGACATTTGAAAGGAAGTCAGATGTAGTTTAGCTATGTTGGCATCAACATAACCCCAATTTGGTTGTTTTCCCCTGAAATACTGCGCTTGTTTTCCTGCCTGTTATTGGGTTGGTGGAAAACCGGTAATTGCGGCTTGCCTGGTCACTGTTTCTACTGAAAACACTGAGGTGCCTTTTCAACTTGCACACATTTCAAGGCTCATTTTTCTACTGAAACACTGGACAAAATGCACGGTCACACTTTATCGTACGAAACAGACGTGGGGTTTAATAAGGTCCTGTTCTTTGTGCGATAAATTCAAAACGAAATGCATAAAGCATTATTTTTACTCTACTGTACAAATGATGCTGCCCTTCCTCCTGATATCATCTGCTTTCCAATGTGTCGCACTTAACTGTTTCAGATCTTCAAACTAAAGCTAATATGAGACAGAGGCAAACTGAGCAAACGTTTTATTTCTAAAAGTAATAGCCCTCTCAGGTTACGTCCACACAGCAGGTAAAAGTGGCCCAAATCAGATTTCTTTGGTTTGGCTGTTCAGATTATCTTTTAAATGTGATCTGTATGCGACGTCAGTCTGAACAGGTCAGCTCCTAATCTGACCCACATTCGCAAAAGAACAGAGCTTCATGCTGCTTCACGTGGCTCATCCAGAGGTAAACAATCATAACTGCCAACGAACGGCAGTTGCTTCAGTTTCATCTTCACCAGCATCACAGGAGCCATCATGGAGTTCCGATGGCTGACAGCTGGGCTCATCACTCAGAATGTGTTTGAGTTCCACATGGAGAAAGTTTGGAACAGGGGGAACCTGTCTAGAAGTGGCTATTCTACATAATAGTGATCATTTTTTATTAGGGCGGTTATGGCCTGGAGGTTGGGGAACCAGCCCGGTGACCGGGAGGTTGCTGGTTTGATCCCCAGAGCCAACAGTATGTGACTGAGGTGCCCTTGAGCAAAACACCTAACCCCCAATTCCTCCCTGTGTGCTGTGGACTCCGGCCAAGTGTGCTCGCTGCCCCCTAGTGTGTGTGTGTATTCACTAGTGTGTATGTGGTGTTAACCCCCAATTGCTCCCTGGGCGCTGTGGATAGGGCTGCCCACTGCGCTGCTCATTGCCCCCTAGTGTGTGTGTTCACTGGTGTGTATGTGGTGTCTCACTGCACAGGTGGGGTAAATACGGAGGTGAAATTTCCCCGTTGTGGGACTAATAAGGGTCACTTAATCTTAATCTATTAGCGCTAAAACAATAAACACCAAAAAGTTGTACTTTCTTGTAATTAGAACCTGTTGCCACTTATACACTAATAAGATACAGTACTTTAAGTGATTATTATTTAAAGGATTCATGCACAATAATTTGCATAGTAAGTTCTTAAAGTGTTTATTGTGCATTGTAACAACTAATAATGCTATTAACACTGATTTGTACATAACAGACATCCAGTTACTGATGCAGTAATACAGGTAATAATCAATAAAGCTTAATGCAGAGTCAACAAACCATTTGGAGGCATTTAATCTGGCCTTTATTCAGCAACCAATAAGACCTTAATTAAGCACCGGTTGTTAATAAGACCTTAATTAATGTTATCAAATGTGTTGTATTGAATTTACTTGATTAAAATGTATTTTATTTTCACATGAATAAAGACAGTCATGTCAATAAAACATAAGTCAAAAGTTTCTCCTGAAATCAAACATAGTGGTGACACCTAACACTGAGTAAAGCATAGCATGGACATTTTATGTAGTTCCAGTAGAATACCACTTTTAATTTTGACAGCAACTGGACGATATTTATCCTGATTCAGCCTGAAGACTAATTTTGAACCATAAACTCATTTTGAACCTACATTAATTACATCTCCTCTTGGTGGCTGTAACAGAGCATCACGTGAACAACTCACAGTGAGAGCCAGCCAGGTAAAGTACAGCCTACACATGGGGGGGTTGTTACCGAACAAATGAGATGTTTCTTGGTGTTTCTATGAATATCTTATCAATAATCCAGCACAGAAATATGAACATATCCATCTACATTCTGTGTAAAACTGACCAGTGGACAATGAGGAAATGACTAAGGACTGACCATCACGCTGGAAACCCTTCATTTTTTGTTCAGTTGCCTCGGACGCAGATTTTAAATTGTGTGTAAAAAGTTTACAGCTGCTGAAGTTGCTGGAAAGTAGTGATGAGGAGAACATTTACCTACTGTTTTATTCACACGTTCCACTCCTTTTGTGAGCCTAAGACTTTAGTAAACCCACTTCAAGCACCAAAACTATTAATCCACGTGAATAAAACTGTTTTTACAAGAGATATTGAGAATTTATAAAACAGGACTTCGATTTTTTAAATATTTCGGGTTGAATTATCTCTTTACACAGAGCTCCGGGTCAAAAGGGCCTCATTGCAAAGAGAGCTGAGATTGTTCTGAACATATTGGTATATAACACAGAGGTCTAATGTTGCAGGCAAGCACCTTCAAGAATGCACCGCTGCTGTCAGAAGAAAACCTATTATCTCCACTTTTTGCTCTTTACATTGAGTGTAAAGTTCATGATGAATGGACCAAAGGAAATGACCCAAAATGATTGGAAAGACGTCTGGTTCCATTGACTTACATTCAACGTAAATGATGTTCTTTCCTTCTCCTGTAAAGTTATCATTTTGGGGATACAAAGTTTTCTTTCGACAACAGCGATATGCAAAAATGAGAAAACGCCCTCAGACCACAGAGGGTTAACCCCTTAAAATCTCAGGCTTATTACACACAAAGGCTCATTATTCAGCAACTGCAGGAACATCAATGCAAACAGGCAGAGCTAGTTGTAGGAATTATATACTGTATGTTCTGGAAGGCCCTGGTCATTTAAGGGGCTAACACACTGTTACAATCAAGACCACCACAGTAAACATTGAGAGAACCCCATATTAAGAGGCCTTTATTAGTCCCACAGCAAGGAAATTTCACCTCCGCATTTAACCGTGAAGTGAAACACACTAGTGAACACACACACCAGGGGGCAGTGAGCACACTTGCCCAGAGTGGTGGGCAGCCCTTTCCGCAGCTGGGAGTTGGGAGTTAGGTGTCTTGCTCAAGGACACCTCAGCTGTGTACTGTTGGCTCTGGGGATCGAACCAGCGACCTCCTGGTCACAGGGCCGGTTCCCTAACCTCCAGCCCACGACTGTCTCATACATATATATATATACACTGCTCAAAAATAAAGGGAACACTCAAATTACACATCCTAGATCTGGATGAGTGAAATATTCTCATTGAATTCTTTGTTCTGTACAAAGTTGAATGTGCTGACAACAAAAAAGGCCTGGATTTGGAGTCACACACAAAATTAAAGTGGAAAAACACACGACAGGCTGATCCAACTTTGATGTCCATCCATCCATCCAGCAGTCTTCGGGCGGAAGGCCCAACTTTGATGTGATGTCCTTAAAACAAGTCAAAATGAGGCTCAGTATTGTGTGTGGCCTCCACGTGCCTGTATGACCTCCCTACAACGCCTGGGCAGCTCCTGATGAGGAGCCGGATGGTCTTCTGAGGGATCTCCTCCCAGACCTGGACTAAAGCATCCGCCAACTCCTGGACAGTCTGTGGTGCAACGTGGCGTTGGTGGATGGAGCGAGACATGTTGTCCCAGATGTGCTCAATCGGATTCAGGTCTGGGGAACGGGCGGGCCGGTCCATAGCTTCAATGCCTTCATCTTGCAGGAACTGCTGACACTCCAGCCACATGAGGTCCAGCATTGTCCTGCATTAGGAGGAACCCAGGGCCAACCACACCAGCATATGGTCTCACAAGGGGTCTGAGGATCTCATCTCGGTACCTAATGGCAGTCAGGCTACCTCTGGCGAGCACATGGAGGGCTGTGCGGCCCTCCAAAGAAATGCCACCCCACACCATTACTGACCCACTGCCAAACCGGTCATGCTGAAGGATGTTGCAGGCAGCAGCTCGCTCTCCACGGCGTCTCCAGACTCTGTCACGTCTGTCACATGTGCTCAGTGTGAACCTGCTTTCATCTGTGAAGATCACAGGGCGCCAGTGGCGAATTTGCCAATCCTGGTGTTCTCTGGCAAATGCCAAGCGTCCTGCACGGTGTTGGGCTGTGAGCACAACTCCCATCTGTGGACGTCGGGCCCTCATACCGTCCTCATGGAGTCGGTTTCTAACCGTTTGTGCAGACACATGCACATTTGTGGCCTGCTGGAGGTCATTTTGCAGGGCTCTGGCAGCTCCTCCTGTTCCTCCTTGTAAAGGCGGAGGTAGCGGTCCTGCTGCTGGGTTGTTGCCCTCCTACGGCCTCCTCCACGTCTCCTGGTGTACTGGCCTGTCTCCTGGTAGTGCCTCCAGGCTCTGGACACTACGCTGACAGACACAGCAAACCTTCTTGCCACAGTTCACATTGATGTGCCATCCTGGATGAGCTGCACTACCTGAGCCACTTGTGTGGGTTGTAGAGTCCGTCTCCTGCTACCACGAGTGTGAAAGACCACCAACATTCAAAAGTGACCAAAACATCAGCCAGAAAGCAGAAAGGTTCTGAGAAGTGGTCTGTGGTCCCACCTGCAGAACCACTCCTTTATTGAGTGTGTCTTGCTAATTGCCAGTAATTTCCACCTGTTGTCTGTTCCATTTGCACAACAGCTGTGAAACTGATTGTCAGTGTTGCTTCCTAAGTGGACAGTTTGATTTCACAGAAGTTTGATTTACTTGGAGTTATATTGTGTTGTTTAAATGTTCCCTTTATTTTTTGAGCATATATATATAACATTTTCAACACAGAACCTTAGTAGAAGTTCATCACTACTGAAGATGTATGTAAATAAAATAAAGTTCCTAATATGGGCAAATGATAGACTTCAGTTGTCTATCTGCTAACAAAGCTCAGGGTGAGGGCTGAAAACTCTGCCCTCCCACCCCCAAGCCCCCCAAAGCAGAGGGTGGAATGTGTGCCTTGCTTTGAGCCTGCAATTTCAGTTGATGCAAACATTTTTACAAGAAAACTTTCTGTTCTACACGGCAGGAGATTACGAGGATTAATGTTACCGACACAGACATGCAAACAGCTAAGCTGGATTCATATTGACATTTCCTATTTCTCCAGTTCTGACAGTGGACAGTTTTCATAATTAGCTCACAACATTTAACATAATGATGTTTAATTGTGTTAGAGTGTAGAAAACACAGAATACATCAGTGAACGAGCTTCCAAGACTGCAGATGGGAACGAGCTCAGCACAATAGAGGCTACTAATGCAGCTACAGCATGAAATATTAAAGGTTTCTGCCCCAGAAAATTAGGATTAGATACTCCAGTCAAGTACTGCAAGTGTGCAAACAGCATGGCATCTAATTTAGGTAGTAAAATCGAAAATAAACAAATGTCAAAAGGCAAATTTAGCATAAAGTCATTTATTCATATGTTGTACAGTAGCTGAGCTGCTCTGAATCTTAAGTAGTTTCCTGGTGAACTCAGCACTGTGGCGAGCAGGACAGTCCTTGTGGAAATGTGTGGTGAAAAGGTCAGTACAGGGCTCAACTTTGGCTGGAATTTTATCATTAAAACTTAACAACAGCCACTTGTTTCTTGTCTCTAAATAGGGGGTGCAAAGGTGTTGTAACCTGATTGACCATCAACAATATCTTTAAAGGAAAGATCCAGCATTGTTCAGCCTTCCCTGTCTAATCTATAATGTCATGGTCAGCTATCATTTCCCTGTAAATTCAGCTCAAGCAAATGCGCATTGGCTTCTATTATTCATGTGTTTTGAGCCAAAAGAGTTGCTGTTCTTTTCTAAGTAGTGGGAAATGCATTAAAAGGAGTGTCCATGTTAACTGACCATAGAGAACAGATGCAGCAGAAAGAGAGAAGACTGAAAATTGGCAGAGTAACAGGCCCAGATTATGGAAAACTGATTTTTTCTCACTTTTTTGAAATAAAATTGCTTGATTTAGTAGGTAAACATTGTTAAAGTCCTCAATCAATACTGTCCACTACTGCTTACTGTAAGGATTCCAGCACAGTCAGACACTTGCAGATGATTGTAATCGAAAGGGCTTTTACTGATTTAAACAGAGTTCCCAGTCGTAGTCACAAAAACAAGCCGAGTTCAAATCCAAAATCCGAGAAAGCAGCAAACACATCCAAAGAGCATAAACAGACAACGAATAGCAACAGGTCAAACACGAAAGACATCACACCAGAAAAACCGCTCAGAAAATCAACACAGGGTGAATCAATACTTCGCACCGTCTCTAAGCTACAGCCCGGGCTATATACTATTCCAAGTGCATCACACAGGTGATGCTCATCAATATTCCGGAGACCTGGAGCGCTGATAGGAGCGTTGCGTCACCTGTGATGTCTCGTAATCTCCCAGAGGATTCTGGGAGATCGAGTCCATTTCCACAAGGGATTCCGGAGGCTGCGTGACACTTGCTAGAGTCCAGAGTGATGTTTTCCTCATTAAATTGGTTCCACACGTTGTACATCCAATAGTTGGTTCCTCTGTCAGTTCCTAATTATGTTGGTAATTAATATCACATGTAAGGTCTGCAGACCAGCTCCTGAAGTCCTAACCAATGGGAGAGCTCGCTGGGCTGTATACACCTACCGTAGAGAAAACAGTCCCAATTTTCCATTGGAAGTTTCAAGCATTGAACCCTTTTGTTCAATTAACTTGCAATACTTGTATAGTTTAACTATAAAGGCATGACAATTCCGTTAAATTAAAATGAATAAAACAACATGTATTTTTTTATTTTACAGTTAACAATAACAGCGACCAACAATGAGTGTCCTTCTAAACTGACCACACAGAAGAGACGCAGCAGAGTTAGTCAGTGTTCCTTCAAAGGGCCCAGATTCCCAATTGTTGTGAGGGTGTCATGACAACCAATTTAAATATATTTACATTTATGGCATTCGGCTGACGCTCTTATCCAGAGCGACTTACAATTTGATCATTTTACACAGAAAGGCCAAGGTGGTGTTAGGAGTCTTGCCCAAGGACTCTTATTGGTATAGTGTAGGGTGGTTACTCAGGTGGGGATTGAACCCCAGTCTACAGCGTAGAAGGCAGAGGTGTTAACCACTACACTAACCAACCACACTGCCTATATAACTGCCTAGCAATGCCCAGAGGCGGACAGTAACAAAGTAGATTTACTTAAGGACTTAATTTTAGTACATTTTTCAAGTATCTGTACTTTACTTGAGTACTTTTTTATTTTATTTTTAGAAACGTTTTTAGACTTTAATCCAACAAACTTTAAACATATTTTACTTTTGACTCCACTACATCTCTATGAAGGTTCTCGTTCCTCATTACTTTGAAGCATGGCTTTGAAATCAGTGAACAACTCCAGTCCTGTCAGTCATGGTTACTACTACAGCTGATAAAGATGATACAGCTAAAGATGAAGGTTCCTTACCAGAGCATCAAGGACCATATCTGGTCATAACTCCATCTTTGAGACTCTTTAAATGAAGAAAAATTCATGTTTTTAAATATTTGCCCTGTTTACCACCCAAAATTCATCAATGCACACTTTAAAACGATGGTTCTTCAAGGGCTCTTTGGTAAAGAAACTGGTTCTATATGGACCCATGAACACTCAAAGAACCAACTGCATGATTAAACTGATCTTTGTTTGATGGAATGTTTCTTCAGATTGATGGAGAATGTGCTGTCGATGGTTCTGTATGGAACCTCTCTGAAACAAGTTCTAAGGATTCTTCTATTGTTACAGGCTTGGCATTAAAACGACAGGACAACCTTTTTTAGGTGCTATATGGAACCGTTTTCAAAAGGTTCTATATAGAACTTCCAAAAAGTCTGGAGCGCTGTTTTTTTTTCATCAAATTGGTTCCATACATTGTAAATCAAACATTAATAAAAAATGAGAGACATGCATGTTTTTACTTATACAGCAACAATAAAAAAACAGCTCGTTTAAATCGAATTTGAAAAGATGGGAAAATGATCATTGTACATAAAACCCATACAAATGTCGTAAGTGGACCCTGGGGATAAGAAATACAACATAAAATCTTACCTTATATATTATCTTTGGATCTTTTTATGGGGGGGAGGTGGATCAGACAGATCCATGATTTCCATTTATATGCAAATTAATATGCAAATAAAAAAACACATCTCCAAAAGTGATAGTTTTACAGGGCAAGTAAAAACATACTTTACTTTTAATGTATTTCCATTTACGGCATTTGGCTGACGCTCTTATCCAGAGCGACTTACAGCTTGATCATTTTACACAGGGAGGCCAAGGAGGTGTTGGGAGTCTTGCCCAAGGACCCTTATTGGGTTAGTGTAGGGCGCTTACCCAGGTGGGGATTGAACCCCAGTCTACAGTGTAGAAGGCAGAGGGGTTACCCACTACACTAACCAACCACTATATACCCACAACCACTATATACCCACTACACTAACCAACCACATGTCAATGTAACCAGACTTTTTTCCAAGTAATTTTGGGCCGTTTCTTTTGATCCGGTCATTGGACACACGATGTAAAGTCAAAAACTGAAAAACGACAAAAGTGGACACACGAGGTTTTGTCAAGACAGCGAAATAGTAGCTTACTGAGAGTTAGGTGAATATAATGACCCTCAGGATCTACATCACAACAGGTCCGTTTCTCAAATTCTTATAAAACAGCTCGATTTTTCTGCCGTGATGACCTGGAACCAAAGCATTGCACGGGGGCTTTTACAAACACAGGAAACTGATTTCAATCCAGCATCACAAGGATTTGACTCTTTTAACCCCTGAAATGGGGGGCGCTGGCAGGCCCAACGCTTTATTACACACCTCTATAACCTAAGACTAGCTCAGCCAGTTCGCCCTGAAGTCCCTGTAGTTCCTGAGTAATAAGCTGTAGTATGCAATAATCCTGAGGTTTTAAGGGGTTAAGCCATTTAAGCAGGGCAGACGAGTGAAGAAGACTAAAACATTTCTAAGCATAATAAAGAAGATCTACTGTACAGTCCATCTATTCACATACGCAGTGTTATTGGTGTGAATTAAAACCAATTCAAGGCCAAAACGAATGCTTTTCTCAGCCCTCAAATATACTGAAGAGCCTAAACAGAGGCTTTCACTGTGGCACTGACTGACCAAGGCTGCAGCACGTTTAGCTGTGTTTACTGTGGTGTAATCCTTCCTCCATCATTTGTTGTGCCAAAGTATTGACAGGAAATGAAAGATTAATGCATTCCCTGGCCTCACCTAGAGCATAAACCTTTCCCATAATTCAGAGCCTATTGCTTACGCCCGATCACACATGCGGGGAGAATACTAATTTCACTCTTCTCGGCTAGCTTTGATGTTACCGCTGCCCTTGTACAAAGACTATCACTTCTACTCACCGCAGCACAATCAGACACTGCATTCGCAAAGAGCGCGGCGTTACTGGCCAATCATAATGATGAGGTCATGGGATATATATATATATATACACACAATGTATTTCCAAAAGTATTCGCTCGTCTTCCTTCACACGCATATGCACTTGAGTGACATCCCGTTCTTAATCCATAGGGTTTAATATGATGTCGGCCCACCCTTTGCAGCTATAACAGCTTCAGCTCTTCTGGGAAGGCTTTCCACAAGGGTTAGGAGTGTTTATGGGAATTTCTGACCGTTCTTCCAGAAGCACATTTGTGAGGTCAGACACTGATGTTGGACGAGAAGGCCTGGCTCACAGTCTCCGCTCTAATTCATCCCAAAGGTGTTCTATGGGGTTGAGGTCAGGACTCTGCGCAGGCCAGTCAAGTTCTTCCACACCAAACTGGCTCATCCGTGTCTTTATGGACCTGCTTTGTGCTCTGGTGCGCAGTCATGTTGGAACAGGAAGGGGCCGTCCCCAAACTGTTCCCACAAAGTTGGGAGCGTGAAATTGTCCAGAATCTCTTGGAGCTGAAGCTTAAGATTCCTTTCACTGGAACTAAGGGGCCGAGACCAACTCCTGAAGAACAACCCCACACCATGATCCCCCCTCCACCAAACTTTACACTCGGCACAATGCAGTCAGACAAGTACCGTCTCCTGGCAACCGCCAAACCCAGACTCGTCCATCGGATTTCCAGATGGAGAAGCGTGATTGGTCACTCCAGAGAACACGTCTCCACTGCTCTAGAGTCCAAGGCTTGGATGCAGCTGCTCTGCCATGGAAACCCATTCCATGAAGCTCTCTACGCTGTTCTTGAGCTGATCTGAAGGCCACATGAAGTTTGGAGGTCTGTAGTGATTGACTCTGCAGAAAGTCGGTGACCTCTGCGCACTATGACCCTCAGCATCCGCTGACCGCTCTGTCATTTTACGTGGCCGACCACTTCGTGACTGAGCTGCTGTCGTTCCCAGTCGCTTCCACTTTGTTATAATCCCACTGACAGTGGACTGTGGAATATTTAGTAGTGAGGAAATTTCACGACTGGACTTGCTGCACAGGTGGCGCCCGATCACGGCACCACGCTGGAATTCTCTGAGCTCCTGAGAGCGACCCATTCTTTCACTAATGTCTGTAGAAGCAGTCTGCAGGCCGAGGGGCTCGGCTTTATACACCTGTGGCCATGGAAGAGACTGGAACACCTGAATGCAGTGATTTGGATGGGGGATTGAATACTTTTGCCAATATAGTGTATGTATATATATATATATATATATATATATATATATATATAAAATCACTTGGCCATGTAACCCACCCCAGTAATCAATGTTGGAAATAATAATAATAATAATAATAATAATAATAATTATGATAATAATGGTTTTGCTAATGTCATAAATCCCTGTAAGCAATATCTCAGTGTTACTAATACAGAGAAATACTGATGTAAATATTGGTAATATTATGTAATAACATGCCCCAATAAATAATAACTTAATAATAAATAAACTTAATAATAATTCTGCCCCCCCCCCTCAAATCACACATTAAGACATCCTCTCCAGGGACCACACTTAAAGGGAAACTCCACCAATTCTGCTAAATTTCTCAATCATTCACTGGTTTAGTTGTAAACACAAAACCATTGAGAGTGGTTTAGTGTGAAATGTGCCTTTCCAGAGAAACGTAGAGTCAGGACTGTTCACTGCTGTAGTACTAGGAGCCAAACGTCTGGAGCATTTAACGGCTCTAACAGCTACATGCTCTCAAAAAGGGTCTTGTCCATCCCCCCAGCCCCATTTTGAATCCACCTTCCCCGCCCCATATTCAAACCCTTCCATCCAATATTTAACCACCCCGCCTCATATTTAATCCCCCTTTCCCAGCCCATATTCAAAGCCCCCGCCATACATTAAACTCCCCAGCCCCATATTCAACCCTTTCCCTGCGCCATGTTCAAGCATTCCTGTGTGTAACAGTGCATATTCAGCTCAGTCAGCTGGGCTTGTTCATTCATCAGTGAAGCCAATGCTCCCTCTCTCCCTCCCTCCATCCCTCTCTCTCACTCCTTCCCTTCTTCTCTCCATCCCTCGCTCCCTCCCTCCCTCCCTCCCTCTCTCTCACTCCTTCCCTTCTCTCCATCCCTCGCTCCCTCCCTCCCTCCCTCCCTCCCTCTCTCTCACTCCTTCCCTTCCTCTCTCCATCCCTCGCTCACTCTCTCCCTCCCTCCATCCCTCTCTCTCACTCCTTCCCTTCTTTCCATCCCTCGCTCCCTCCCTCTCTCTCACTCCTTCCCTTCCTCTCTCCATCCCTCGCTCCCTCTCTCCCTCCCTCCATCCCTCTCTCTCACTCCTTCCCTTCCTCTCCATCCCTCGCTCCCTCTGTCTCTCTCTGTCCCTCTCTCTCTCCCTCGCTCCGTCCCTCCCTCTCTCACCCTCCCTCCCTTCCTCTCTCCATCCCTCCCTCCCTCTGTCCCCCTCCCTCCCTCCTCCCTCTCTCCCTCCCTCCCTCCCTCCCTCTCTCTCACTCCTTTCCTTCCTCTCTTCATCCCTTGCTCCCTCTCTCCCTCCCTCTGTCCCCCTCCCTCCCTCCTCCCTCTCTCCCTCCCTCCCTCCCTCTCACTCACTCCTTCCCTTCCTCTCCATCCCTCGCTCCCTCTCTCCCTCTGTCTCTCCCTCTGTCCCTCTCTCTCTCTCCCTCGCTCTGTCCCTCCCTCTCTCACCCTCCCTCCCTTCCTCTCTCCATCCCTCCCTCCCTCTGTCCCCCTCCCTCCCTCCTCCCTCTCTCCCTCCCTCCCTCCCTCTCTCTCACTCCTTCCCTTCCTCTCTTCATCCCTTGCTCCCTCTATCCCTCCCTCCATCCCTCTCTCTCACTCCTTCCCTTCCTCTCTCCATCCCTCGCTCCCTCCCTCTTTTGCTCCCTCTCTCCCTCTGTCTCTCCCTCTGTCCCTCTCTCTCTCTCCCTCCCTCTCTCCCTCCCTTACTCTCTACATCCCTCCCTCCTTCCTCTCTCCCTCTCTGCCTCCCTCCCTCTTTCACCCCCTCCCTCACTCCCTCTTTCCTCTCTCTCTCCCTCTCTCCATTCCTCGATCCCTTCCTCTTTCCCTCTTTCCTTCCCTCCCTCCCTCTCTCCCCCTCCCTCCCTTCCGCTCTCCCCCTCCCTTCCTTCCTCTCTCCATCCCTCGCTCCCTCCCTCTCTCCCTCCCTCTGTCCCCCTCCCTCCCTCCTCCCTCTCTCCATCCCTCCCTCCATCCCTCGCTCCCTCCCTCTCTCCCTCCCTCTCTCCCTCTCTCACTCCATCCCTCCTTCTCTCTCTCCCTCCCTCTCTCTCCCTCCCTCCCTCTCTCCCTCTCTCACTCTCTCCCTCCCTCCCTCCCTCCCTCTCCCTCACTCTCTCCCTCCCTCTCCCACCCTCCCTCTCTCCCTCACTCTCTCCCTCCCTCTCCCACCCTCCCTCACTCTCTCCCTCCCTCTCCCACCCTCCCTCTCTCCCTCACTCTCTCCCTCCCTCTCTCACCCTCCCTCACTCTCTCCCTCCCTCCCTCACTCCCTCTCTCTCCAGAGTTAAAAATCAGGATTAAATGCCAGCACTTTCAGAGATAAATGTCTCTCTAATGTACATAATCAAAATAACAAGTGAGTGCTTAATTGTGAATTCACAAATGCACTCGACACCAACAATTAATCACTTCACCTTTGGGAACACGTCGCAGCCAAAAGAGCATTAAGATTCTAACAAGTAGCTACAACTTGCAGCTTTCTGGGCACGACAGGGAAAAAAAAGGAAAATGTAAGGTGCCGAGTGTGAATGCCCTTGGATTTCCAGCAGGGGGTAACATCTCTAACACTGTAAACAGCTTGATAAAGAAAAAAATGTTTAGCTTCCAGCTCTTATTTTTCTCTCTCGCACCCTGTAATGCTATCATCTAAACACAGGGCG
The DNA here is from genome assembly GCF_015220715.1 of Pygocentrus nattereri. Lineage (NCBI taxonomy): Eukaryota > Metazoa > Chordata > Actinopteri > Characiformes > Serrasalmidae > Pygocentrus > Pygocentrus nattereri. The sequence goes on along the minus strand of NC_051216.1, from coordinate 5,072,705 downwards.
CCTGTTAAACCTCTAAAAATGTAAAATCAAACACAGCCTTCAGAGTGGTGGGTGAAGCCCACTGCTGGCAGCGTGCCATAACAGCCACAGCAGACACTTTTCACAGTAAACATGAATCTGCTGAGTTTTGCTCTATTTCTGTCCATTTTCACGCAAAACTATCAGCCCATCTTTAAATAGACTCTCACAAAAAGGTACATTTTTCATTCATGAAGGTGCAAATAGTATAAATGTTCCCTCAAAGGTACGACACTGTCTCTGGGGCAGTCCTCCTCCTGACACTGGGGTGGTTCCCTCAAGGGTCCATCTCAGCGCCTTCAGTCAGGGATCATAACTGAACCATAATCCACTGAAATGATCTTTTCTAAGCTGGACTGACTCCACACACCCCGCCTCGCCTCCAGGCTTTTACTCTACTGCTCTGTTTTAAAACATTCGGTTATGAAAAGGAACAAATACCAACTTTTCACCTGGAGGAACTGATTTAAGCTCCACAACCAGACCTTAAACCCACTGTAGAACCTTTGAGGGAACATCTACAATGTTTGGACCTTGATGAGCGAAATTGTTCTTGCACAGAACCTTCATTTCTCACAGTGTTCAAGCTGAGGAACAGGTTTGAGATGTATGCATGCAAGTGAACGCTTTTATTTATTTATTTATTTATTTATTTATTTATTACTTTCAGTAGCCCATCATTGTGCATTCCATTAATTTCATCCACTTTTCAGTTTTTGGTCATATAATCATGAACATATTGCTGTCAGCCGTTCAGTTTCACCAGAACTGGCTGCTGGCGTTAGGTATGTTGAACATGTCTGCTCCATTTACGCACTGGCGCCTGGTTCCATCTGTCAGGACTACATCCCACGCTCCATACCAGGAATATTTTCATATCTCAGTGCATTAATACAGAGCTCAGCTGATGTGTGCAGGGCTGGGTTTGGAATGCGTGTTCGTGGGGATCTGGGCGAAAGACAGGGGTGGCGCCCCCTGGATGCACATCTTTAGAAGCTCTGGATTTCTGGGTGGTGCAATCATCTACACTGCATAAAATCAAATCATCTTAACCTTCTGAAACGGCGACCCAGAGCACACGGAGTGATGTTCCCATACACTTCGGGCTAAAGCCATCATCTTCATCTTTTGTTTGTTGACATTCTTATGTTTTTCCCAAATCATCGGAATAACTATATGACTTACTGAGACAGGCTGGAGGAGTTTATTTCCTCCTGACTCATAGATCTCTAGACTGATCTCTGACTCTTGCCGTATTATCAGATCTTGTTTTGGATTATGATCTCATTGTGGAGGGCGGCAAGGCTCTGAAGTGTTTTTAAACATATATAATATTAAATATACATATTTCAATTTAAATTTAATTAAATTTAAATATATAACTTTGACGGGCAGCTAGCGCGGTGGGTAGTGCTGTCGCTTCACAGCGAGGAGGGCCTGGGTTCGATTCCCCGGCCGGGCGACCAGGGTCCTCTCTCAGTTTGCATGTTCTCCCCGTGTCTGCGTGGGGTTGCTCTGGGTTCTCCGGTTTCCTCCCACAGTCCAAAGACATGCAGTCAGGCCGATTGGACGTGTTACATTGTCGCTAGGTGTGAGTGACTGTCTGTGTCTGTCTGTCTGCCCTGCGATGGACTGGCGACCTGTCCAGGGTGTATCCTGCCTTCCGTCCGATAACCGCTGGAATAGGGTCCAGTAGCCTCAACCCTGATGGAGAAGCAGCTTAGAAAATGGATGGATGGATATATTTTAATGAATACTCATTGAGGGCCCCAGGCTGCTGTCTACCTTTGCCTAGTGCTAAGACGACTCCTGGCAGGTGGAGCCTGCAAGTGTCAAGGACTTTGGACACCTCTAGTGGATGCACTGCTTAACATACGTGCCAATGTAAAGGACGCGATGAAGTATGTGGGCAGCGGCGGTGGAAATGAATGTTCTTTTTCATATGAAAATGATTTTCTTGTTTGGTTTCTTTGATGGTCCCTTGTTGTCTTTTGAGCACCCTATTATAAATAATAATGAATAAAGTGCCATAAAATGGGGGAGACCAGGGCATCTTATCACACAGGTAAGTTCTCTCGCTGTTCATATTTCTAATATCAATATTAACAATATTAAAGCTTTGAAAGATGACTTTTTGTAATAATTTCCTTTTAAGTAAAACATTCACAATTATACCTCTGTCCCTAGAAGAGAATGAAGTGTCGTCTAATGTCCTGCTTGTGAACACCGAATATGAAGAACCATTACAAATCTGAAATGATCATTTTATTTAAACGAATTATTGAAAAGATCGTTTGACATGAATTCCCAGCTGTTCTAGACGGTTTTAATGAATCAAGCCCCAAGACTAATCGAGCTTTTGTTTTGGTTTTGTTTTTTTCCTGAAGCGGCATTTCGTTTTTGTTTGAGGTAAAAAATCATCTGAAGAACCAAAACAACCCAAAAATGAACCCATTGCTTTTATTCATGTCAAAATTCACTGTGTCGTCTTACCCCATAGAGCGTGGGGCAACTTGCTCACCCCTCAATTGCTAGTAAATGACGTGACGAACAGAACTTACAAGCTTTGGTTTGTTATGCAGTTTGCAACATTATGATCTGCTGATCCCACGATGTGTGAAAAAGTGTGGAAAGCGGGACAAGATGCCCCACAATCCCCTGCTGAACTGAACTGAAGAGCTTTCAACGTATGCATTTACATATGTCTCCCTATTCAGCCTACAGCTGCTTAGCCCCGCCCATTTCTTCGGCAGGAGTAGATGCAGGATATTGGCCCTTTAACAAACCAGACTGCGCCTAGTTCAGGACTAAAATGAGACGTCTACTTGTGGATTTCCTATAGCAGGTCTAATTCAGTCCATATGGACACCAGGTCTACATGCGTTAGTGCTGGGCTGCGATCACCGCTGCCGTGACTTGGGGCCGACGGGTGTGAATAGAGTGCTGATTTGAACCTGCATGTCCACAGGCTCCAATCAGACTCCATAGAGCGGAGCAGAGAAAGGCCCATTACGCTGCTGGGAGAGGCACACAGTGAGTCATCACGCTCTCCTCTCACCCTGGGGCTTATGGGAGCCCCCGTTATGTTTTTTAGTGTACTGCCTTTAGTTATACGCAGTTTCAGCAGGGCAGCCCTGCACGCCGTGACAGCAGCCATGAACTTCCCGGAACGAAGACTTCTGACAGAAATGCACGCTGAGAGCCGGAAGACATGCAGAATGGAAGATGCCGAGGCTGTAATATGAGCTCACAACGTGTCTGACGTGAACATTTAACCCCTTCGTGGCCAGCAGTTTGACTCATTCAGCATGTGTTTGCTATGTAATAAGCCTCAACGGCTCAAAGGTTTGGTTCATTTTTAAGGCTGTAGCCAATCCCTCAAACTGCACTGTATGATCAGCTACTGCACCGTTTATAAGGCGTAATAATGGCTTGTGAACAGTGATAACGTAGCCGGGGAATTCCAACATTTCTGCATAATTAAGTGGTTAAAGTGGCAATAAAGTCGTTCAGAGGGGTTCGGTGTGAAATTATCTGTTCTAGTCAGACTTACCGAGTGCACAATTGTTCAGTGGTGGTGATAGGAACCAGACGTCCACCTCTAAAAGCTCCCTCACAAACTGTTTCTGCATGAAACGGTTATGAATTCACTGCCTGATGCTGGAAACTGTTTTATGGTAGTTTTGGGAAGATTTCTGGTCTAAAACTTAAACTTAAAACTGGTCTAAAAATCACTTCATGGTGGAGGGATACATGCAGCGAGTTGTGTGGCAAAGTAGTCCCCAAAGAAAACTTCCTTTTTTCATATTTTCCACTATTTTGCCATGATGAGCATTGCATATCAACACTGTCCGAACAAAACCTAGCATCTCCAAACTACAACAGGAGTATAAAACAGCCCGATATCAATAAATTTTATATAAAATATAAATTTATATAAATATAAAAAGCTCAGAAGGCTCGTGTGGGTTCTCTGGTGGTTCTAGATGGTAAATAAAATGTCTATATTTGTGTCGTAGTCATGGTGACCCCTGGTTCCCATCACCAGCTCTGTGAAGACATTCTGGGTAGCATTTTATGTTGTAAAGCAGTAATAAGTGGGTAATAATACGGTAATAATATAGTTATTCTTTTCAACAGACCACCTGCTTGTTTATTAGTTTTTAGTAAATACTAAGTTAGTAATAAGTCTGTAATAAAAAGGTAAAATAATGCCAACATGTGATAAAAACACATTACAAGCTTTTCCCTGGAAATTGAGTTGTTTTCCATGACTGGACTAATTGTGTCAGACCTGTGCTTTATAGTGCAGTTACAGTAGTTATAGTTATAACTGCTGTAGTTCCAGGCCTGATCTGTTTACAGAGTAACTGCAGTGTCTGCAGGTCAGACAACCTGCCCGACTAAAAGAACAACCACGAGCGACGATAATCCCATCAGTCACTCTATTACAGTTACATCATTTATTATTCATGAAGAACTGATGTTTCTCCTGGTGTGAGCCGCAGTCACTGAGGAGCAAGATGGGAAGCAGGAAGTTTGTATTTAACGGCTCTAAAAGTTTCACTGTAATTACAGCGAATTAGCATTAATACTACGCCATTCAGCAAGCTACTAACTTACATGGGGTAGTATAATATCTACTATTACTGGATACTGTATAATACAATATAATATAATATAAAAAAGTGACAATGATTAATCGTTAATATTGCTCTCTTATGCTTTAATTAATACTTATAATAAAAATTATATATATATATATATATATATATATATATGTGTGTGTGTGTGTGTGTGTGTGTGTGTGTGTGTGTGTGTGTGTATATAAAACTTTTTTATATTTTTTATTTTGAAAAGTTCAGATTTTACTCTAGTATTTAGTCTTTTATTATCCTCATTCTTAGACTTTGTGACCAACTAGTCACCACTACAATTAATAAAACATAATTTAGTAACAACAAGAAAATGAGTGCGTCATTTTAGGATAGCAGAGCTTGTTACTATGTTATTACCATATCATTACGCCCTTATTATCAATCTATAAAGTGTTTCCGAAATGTGAGTTTCGCCGTTTCACATGAAACTGCACTCAACACCTTTGTTGATATCTCCCTTAAACTACATAGGAATTTTTTTCAGGACTGGTTGAATTTTCCTTAAATAAGATTATTATTTCCTACCGAAACATATAAAAATGCATTTGGGGAACAGTAACACAGGATGTCGAAGCACACGAGGTTAAATGGTGCTGTTCAGCTGGTAAACGTTGTTTCGGTGTTATTCTGATGGCAGACGTAAGTGCATGTTTGAGGCCTGTGCCTCTGTCCGCGGTGGGAAAATGTAATCTATCCCGTTTCCCTCTATTTGTATGAGATCCTCCTTCAAATGCAGAAGTTTGAGGCAGAGAAGAGCATTTGTGGGGCTGAAACCTGGTGCAAAAGGCTGAGTGCACCCTGCCTGAGTTCTGAGGCCATTATGTCTGAGTCCGGTCTGTTCAGCAGTTTTAAGTGTCCTCTTCATGCTTTTGTCTGTCCTTGTTAAAGCACCTGCAATCCCTGTCCTTCTTCCTGAACTCTCCTCCCTCACGCTTTATAGAAGTTTACGCTCCAGAGATGGACACGGCTACAATTCAGCCAGTTAAACAAGAAATCTTTTCATTTGGTGTTCCCATTACTGTCTTTACCCACTGCGTCAGTTCTATACCTTCTATACCTTCTATACCTTCTCTCTCTCTCTCACTCTCTCTCTCTCTCTCACTCTCTCTCTCTCTCTCGCTCAAGCTGATACAGGTAAGCATTGTTCTGATTCACCCAGGTGGTCTGGCCCACTATTGTTCATGCAGAGATCAGCCTGCAGCACAGAGAACAAACCATCACCACAAATCACAAACTGTACACTCACTGTCCATCTTATCAGCTCCACTTACTGTATAGCTGCACTCTGTAGTTCTACAGTTACAGACTGTAGTCCATCTGTTTCTCTGATACTCTGTTACCCTGTTCTTCAGTGGTCAGGACCCCCATGGACCCTCACAGAGCAGGTACTGTTTGGGTGGTGGGTCATTCTCAGCACTGCAGTAACACTGACGTGGTGGTGGTGTGTTAGTGTGTGTTGTGCTGGTCTGAGTGGATCAGACACAGCAGTGCTGCTGGAGGTTTTAAACACTGTGTCCACTCACTGTCCACTCTATTAGACACTCCTACCTTGTCGGTCCACCTTGCAGATGTAAAGTCAGAGACGACAGCTCATCTGCTGCTGCACGGTTTGTGTTGGTCGTCCTCTAGTCCTTCATCGGTGGTCACAGGATGCTGCCCACAGGACGCTGCCCACAGGACGCTGTTGGCTGGATATTTGGTTGGTGGACTATTCTCAGTCCAGCAGCAACACTGAGGTGTTTAAAAACTCCAGCAGCACTGCTGTGTCTGATCCACTCAGACCAGCGCAACACACACCAACACACCACCCCCACGTCAGTGTTACTGCAGTGCTGAGAATGACCCACCACCCAAACAGTACCTGCTCTGTGAGGGTCCATGGGGGTCCTGACCACTGAAGAACAGGGTACCAGAGTATCAGAGAAACAGATGGACTACAGTCTGTAACTGTAGAACTACAGAGTGCAGCTATACAGTAAGTGGAGCTGATAAAGTGGACAGGGAGCGTAGAAACAAGGAGGTGGTCAGGATGTTGTGCCTGATGGGTATATTACGTCCCACCAGTGGACATATTAGCCGAGCACTGTACTCCTACTGTAAACATGCTGCTCCCAACATCGCTAAGCTTCCCTGTGAGTTTTCTTTTTCATTCCACTTTTAGCTTTCACTTTTCTAATCTGCTGACATGCTTAAGCTTCCTCTACCTGAGCGTGCGGTTTGAACCCGGCTCTCACCTCCCGCAGGTCCTCACCCGAGGTTATTAATACAGGTGTGTACAAACCCAGACTTCCCTTTAACACCTACCCTGCTCTGTCTCCTCATTAGCACACAAAGGAGGCCTAATAAAGGCCTGTTCTCGGCGCCGCGCTGCTGAGCAACCTGCCACGCGAAAGCCGAGGCCGCGGAGGCAGATAAGCAGCGGTGGATTTTAATCCCTCCACTGCTGAGTGGGGCATCTGCTTAAATAAGGCATTTCTCACCTCTTCTCTTTGTGGGAGGGATTTCTGTTTCGTCTGGGCTTTTTCCTCCTCGACCCCCTCCCCCCTCCTCCTCCCCCACACAATCCCCATCCCAGCACTTCAGATCCGTCCATTGTGCGGGTCACATTGAGCTGGGCTTAAGCTCCAATCCTGGGCCCCTCTTTCCGCGACCAAAGCAGCATATTCCGCACGCATCATGAAAAGGCCTCTTATTCCGAGTTAGGCCCAGATTATAAAACTTTTCAGATGTTTTCCTTTTCCCCCTCATCCACTGCTAAAGCTCCTGTTGGTCAGTTATGGTTGAATTTCCAAAAGCAATTAACTTTCTCAACCGTACCCCCCAGCCCTCCCCCCTTCCTGCGCAGATCTCCCTTTGAACATACACTTTGCCCAGCACACGGTGTTCGAAATCCAAGGTTTCCAAGGCAACCAGCCGCTGGCCAGATGCTGCCGCTGTAGCGGTTCGGCAAAAAGCGGGCGCTGGCGTTCCAGCCAGGCTCATTAAGGAAAGCCAAGGAGGTGAACGGCACAGACAAACAGACAAACGGAGATGAACAATGAATACATGATCTTTATGTATGGCCCCAGCCTCCAGAGGGAGTTCAACACATAACCTCTCATTTTACTCCGTTAAATATGAAGAACTGGAAGACGACGCCAGGGGAGAGCGTACAAAAGCAATAAACCACCACAGGCTGCGCCTTACAGTGCTTTCATTACAGCGAGAAGGTTCTTAAAAGAGGAAAAACCCCTCAGCCACAGGTACATCAGTGCAAACATAGAGTAGTGGCTTACTGCTTTTACAGAATGGTGGGAACATGATATATGTTGGTATAAATGTTCAAGAAAACACATCAGTAATCAGATCTAGACCGCTGAAGGAGGTAAACTCAGGGTTTAGAGTTACAGTATATTCCTCAGTAAACATTTCAATTTGAAGGTTAATTATTTGGAGCTCACTAAGCTTTTTGTCCTATAAGCCTGTTCTGTCTGAAGCATTAATAACAGAAGTCAAATAGTTTTTCTCGCGCTGGTTCTGATTCCTTTGCAGCCAATTTGGCCCATTAATATTTCGCCTGATTATGGATTTGCCCCTAATAAATCTCGCTTCTCTCAGCGTATGCGTCCGCCTCATCATCGCTCCCCCACATTACAAGAGCCAGGTATGATGGATCCGAACTTTCCAGGCTGGGAGCTACCAGAACCAGGACTGGGTACATGATAGAATAATTTCACTTCTGTTAACTTCGGTCTAAACAGTCCAGGGTCAAAGAGCCAACACGGATAGATGGAGGGACAGACATAACAAAAAGGAATACAGACTAAACACACGACGGAAGCCGGAAGAAACAACACCACACAAAGACCAGCAACTAACCAGGGAAAACACAGGGCTTAAATACAAGAACAGCGAGGGTTAACAAGACACAGGTGAACACAATCAAGGGCGGAGTCTAGAAACAAGGGGGCAGAACAGGGAAGAATCAAGACAAGGAAGCGCATGGACAAGGTAAACAAAAGGTAAACGATATCACATGGAGGACTGGGACGGGCAAATCATCACAGCTCTAATGTTCAGGTGCACCTAAAGACTTGCATTAGGTGTGCTAAATTAGGGTTGGAGCTTAACTCTGCAGGTCATAGATGTCCAGGACTAAGACTGGGAATCCAACCCAACTGAATTCCAGTGTTCTGAGAAAAATCTGCCGGTTTAGAGGTGAAGTCTGCTGATAAAATCAAATAATTATATTCAGGAATGTGATGCTGCAATAAAAAAATGTAAAATATTCTGAGATATTTATTATTTATTTATTTTAAGGCAGATTTTAAGGTTTTCGTAAAGTTATTTATGAAAGGTTTGGTTTACCTGTAAGATTCTGTGAGCTTGTTTGCGTTGGGAAGATCTGATCTTAGAATCTGTCGGCCCTAGACAAGACATGACCAAAATCATCCATATACAGTGAGGAAAGTAAGTATCTGAACACCCTGTGACTTTGCAAGTTCTCCCTCTTAGAAATCATGGAGGGGTCTGAAATTTTCATCTTGGGTGCACGTCCACTGTGAGAGACATAATCTAAAAAAAAAATCCGGAAATCACAATGTATGATTTTTTAATAATTTATTTGTGTGTTACTGCTGCAAATAAGTATTTGAACACCTGTGAAAATCAATGTTAATATTTGGTACAGTAGCCTTTGTTTGCAGTTACAGAGGTCAAACGTTTCCTGTAGTTTTTCACCAGGTTTGCACTGCAGCAGGGATTTTGGCCCATTCGTCCACACAGATCTTCTCCAGATCAGCCAGGTTTCTGGGCTGTCGCTGAGAAACACGGACTTTGAGCTCCCTCCAAAGATTTTCTATAGGGTTTAGGTCTGGACACTGGCTAGGCCACCATGATATGCTTCTTACGGAGCCACTCCTTGGTTATCCTGGCTGTGTGCTTTGGGTCATTGTCATGTTGGAAGACCGAGCCAAGACCCATCTTCAATGCTCTAACTGAGGGAAGGAGGTTGTTCCCCAAAATCTCACAATACATGGCCCCGGTCATCCTCTCCTTAATACAGTGCAGTCGTCCTGTCCCATGTGCAGAAAAACACCCCCAAAGCATGAAGCTTCCACCCCCATGCTTCACAGTAGGGATGGTGTTTTTGGGCTGGTACTCATCATTCTTTGTCCTCCAAACACGGCGAGTGGAATTAAGACCAAAAAGTTCTATTTTGGTCTCATCTGACCACAGAACTTTCTCCCATGACTCCTCTGGATCAAACAAATGGTCATGGGCAAACTCGGGGCTGGACGTGTGCTGATTTAATCAGGGGAACCTTCCGTGCCATGCGTGACTTTAAGCTATGACATCTTAGTGCATTACCCACAGTCACCTTGGAAACAGTGGTGCCAGCTCTCTTCAGGTCATTGAGGGCCAGAATTTTTGCTGATTGACAGGTGTTCAAATACTTATTTGCAGCAGTAACACACAAATAAATTATTAAAAAATCATACACTGTGATTTCCAGATTTTGTTTTTTAGATTATGTCTCTCACAGTGGACGTGCACCCAAGATGAAAATTTCAGACCCCTCCATGGTTTCTAAGTGGGAGAACTTGCAAAGTCGCAGGGTGTTCAAATACTTACTTTCCTCACTGTAACTGAGGTTTCTCCTGCAGATACACGGAAGCCTGGTCTCCTGATTCACGGCTTTCGGTACCGTGTTGTTCCTAACATCTAAATATTATGTTGTCACATGAAACAGCCTGTAAAATAATGATGTATCAAGAAACGTGGAAAATGTTAAATGTGTAAAATGACTAAATACTGAGCTTCAGTCTTAACAACATTGGTCTGGCAGTCTGTCAGAATGAAACAGACCCGACCAATTCAATAAATGAAACAATGCACGGAATATATTATTATAGGCCGCAAACCAGCACCTGCAACATTTCACGGGTAAGTTAATTGCGAAGTTTAAAACAGTAGAAAGAAAACTGAAAAGCAAAACTGAAACCAAAATTCAGGACACACTGGGCCAAAAACCCTTGAGTTGATAAAGAGGTTGTTCATCAAAGGGGAACAATCAAAACATCACAGTTTCTAATATTACCATTGACATTTTAAAATACAGTATATAATATAGATCATCTGGTGACTGCTATGAAAGCCAGATGTAAGTGATATAGTTATGACAATAAACTGAGCGCAAACAAACCCTTGCAGTTTTTTTTTTAAAACGGTCTATTTTCAGTAAACTTTGTAGCCTTTGTCCTTTTTGCCTCTTCAGCTTCTTTTGCCTTTTGGAACCATTTCAGACAAAATTTTAGAGAAAATGTAATAAGTGCTGTAAGGTCCAGAAGGCACTGAGTGTCTTTACATGTACTTAACAATCTGATAACTGCAGAAAACCACATTTTGTCAGTATTCGGTTCAATGTGGGCACGGTGGCGTGGTGGGTGGCGCTGTCGCCTCACAGCAAGGAGGGTCTAGGTTCGATTTCCCGGCCGGGCAACCGGGGTCCTCTCTGTGTGGAGTTTGCATGTTCTCCCTGTGTCTGCGTGGGGTTCCTCTGGGTTCTCCGGTTTCCTCCCACTGTCCAAAGACATGCGGTCAGGCCAATTGGGTATGCTAAATTGCCCCTATGTGTGTGTGTGAGTGACAGACTGTCTGCCCTGTGATGGACTGGCAACCTGTCCAGGGTGTATCCTGCCTTTTGCCCGCGACCCTGAGGGAGAAGCGGCTTAGAAAATGGATGGATGGATGGATGGATGGATGGATGGATGGATGGATGGATGGATGGATGGATGGATGGATGGATGGATGGACGGTTCAATGTGTTTACACTTACCGGGGTGATCATATGAGGAAAACATTAAGCTGGGTCTACATTAGTCAGGCAATAACTGGATTTCTGATTTTGTTAATAAAACTCATGGCCATGCCGCAGCTTTTTAAAACATACTGTCATTTCACCTGAAAATATGAACAGGAAGATTAATAATAATTCGATTTTTTTTACTTCGTGAAGTATTTGGTTGTAGCATCACTCGCGGGTGCTGTGCTAAACGCTGCTTGCTGTTTCCAGGACAGCGCTCTGTTTTCACAAATGCGCAGACTGAGAGAAACGAAAGAAATCAGAGTAAGGGTCACATGCACTGAAAAACATTACTGAGCTCAAATCCAACGAAGCCATGCTGTTTACATGACCACAAATTAATCAGATAACTGCTTTAATCTGATAATGACTGTATTATTGATGTGCATGTAAACACATCCATTGCTTGACGTATTGCTGACCGTAAAAGATGTCATTTGAACTCGTAGCTCATTATTAAAACAAATTGAGACATCGTGTAAAAAGGGAATAATCTAAACTTTCAAGCCAGACCACATTTGTTCATTTGTAAGTAGAAGAGAATATATTATATTATGATTTGAATTAGATTTCCTGCTTTTTGTGTCAAGAAGATATTTGAGCCTACTAATAGAGAATGTAAATTAAACGTACACGTAATCAATGTAACTATGCCATTAATTATGTAATTACATGTAAACACTATAGCACATTGTCAATAATATCAACCCTAATAACAAGACATAGTTGTCCATTCACAGCTCAGCGTTCACAAGAGGTACATCCAGGTATTCAGTGCAACCTCATGCTCAGAGCACTTCCAAGAACCCTGACGAAAATATTTCAGCTCTTCTTTCATTCTGCTGAGCTGATCTGAGCATTACAGTGTCCGTGTAGCGCGGGCACAGGGTTATGGAATTATATAAGGTCTGAAATGAGCTTTTTAAAGGCCGATTCAGGCTCAGTGTGCTTTGACCTTTCTGCCAGATGGTATTACACAGTGTGGGGGGTGTGGAGCCGAGTCGACGATGGAGGAGCAGAGCCTGGGGCCCTGACTATTGGCATCGTCATCTCTCTCCCAGCAACCAGCCTGACACTGTGCTCCAAACCCTCAACCCCGACAGGTCTGCACACAGAGAAACACGATTACGCAACAAAACGTTCACAAGGGGTCAGTCTTCAAAGTCACCAGGAGAATTTCAATAATGGACTTTACGGACCTGCTTTGTGCACTGGTGCGCAGTCATGTTGGAACAGGAAGGGGCCGTCCCCCAAACTGTTCCCACAAAGTTGGAGCATGAAATTGTCCAGAATCTCTTGGTGCTGAAGCTTTAAGAGTTCCTTTCACTGGAACTAAGGGGCCGAGACCAACTCCTGAAAAACACCCCCACACCATGATCCCCCCTCCACCAAACTTTATACTCAGCAAAATGCAGTCAGAGAAGTACCGTCTCCTGGTAACCACCAAACCCAGACTCGTCCATCGGATTTCCAGACGGAGAAGCGTGATTGGTCACTCCAGATAACACGTCTCCACTGCTCTAGAGTCCAGTGAGTCCAGTAGTGGCGGCTTTGTTCCACTTTGTTATAATCCCACTGACAGTGGACTGTGGAATATTTAGTAGTGAGGAAATTTCACGACTGGACTTGCTGCACAGGTGGCGTCCGATCACGGCACCACGCTGGAATTCACTGAGCTCCTGAGAGCGACCCATTCTTTCACTAATGTCTGTAGAAGCAGTCTGCAGGCCTAGGGGCTCGGCTTTATACACCTGTGGCCATGGAAGTGACTGGAACACCTGATTACAATGAATTGTATGGGTGACTGAAAACTTTTAGAAATATAGAGTATGAATTTTTCATCTGACAGCAGCAAGATATACATATATATATATATATACACACACACATATTTGTGCCATGATTTTATGCACAGGCCACATTTCCCAAAATGTCACATTCAGCAAATAAGCAGTAATTCGGCATCAAAATGTCTAGAAGTGTGTTCTCTGTAGAGGATGTGTTCACTTATTTTCAGAAAAACAACACAACGTGTCATTTGACCAGGGGTTTAAAACAAACCTTTGTAAGAGTTTAATCCTTCAAGGAAGATGCAAAAACGTGGCTGCCGTTCCACCATTAATCTGAAGATCTATCTCACCATGCACAGAACTATTTGAATGGTTCTTTGATTTTTCATGGTTCTATAGAGAACCATTATGTTTACTAAAGAACCCATGAAGAACCCTCTTTTTTTTAAGTGTACTTAAGTAAACACGTCCAGAAATACGTTAAATAAGCTCGTAATACTCAAGCAATTTTGAAATAAGGAATATTAGATGTAACGTTTAGATTTAAAATTCAACTTACTAAGACATATGCAGGAGGCCACGTCCCCGTCTTATGCCAGTCTGCTCCTGGTCGCTGGTCCGTGGTTTGTCCCTCCTCAGACTGATGTTGGTAGGTACCAACCCAGTAATCTGGCCATCATGATTTGGCCCTGGTCAAAGTCGGTCAGATCTTCACGCCTGCCCATCTTTTCCACACCCAGCATGTCGACTACGGGAACTAACTGTCCTCCCGTCTATTACACCCCAGACCTTGACATGATCTGGAGTCAACACTTGATTCACTTGGGGATCACCTCCCAGTGGTATTGATAAACAAACGAGAAAGATGAGGAAGTAAGAGGCTTCCCTCTGTTTCAGGCGGTGGTTAAGACGGTGCTCAAAACATCTAATATTCAACTTGTTAGTGAAGTATATTTAATTAATTCCCAGCTGGTTTTCTGCTCTCTTCTCCATCTTATGCATCACATGCAAACCACAGAACATTTCCACATTTCCTGAACTCCTCCAGTAGCACCTCCATTTAAAAGTTTCTAATATCCAAAGTTGGTATGTAGGCTTCAGCCTGCCCTCAGGATGATAAAACTTCCTTTTTCATCTCCATCTCATTCTCTCTCCCCCCTCCTCCATATCCCTGCATTCAATTAGTTTCCCTAACACTTTCCCTGATAGAACTGAAGGTGGTAGAAGACTGAAGATATGCTGTATCTGCATACCATTCAGGCCTTTTCAGTTTTTACCCTGTATCACTGCTAGAATCTATTCAAACATTTGCTTCTTCCAGTTTTATCAGAGTACAATTGCAAACAGTTCATGAAAACAAGATAAGATAAATTCTCGAATAAAACGATATACTGGACATGTGCTGACCATTTAACACCTTACAATCTCAGGGTTATTACATAGGAAGGCTTATTGTTCAGTAAATACAGGCACTTCAATGCAAACTGCTTGAGCTACTCTTACATTAGAAGTGTGTAATAAAACTTCGGGACCACCAGTAGCCCCGGTCATTTAAAGGGTTTAAAAATAAATAAATAAATAAATAAACAGGTCAGTAAGAATGTATATTACAATATCTGACAGCAATACTTCTGCTACTAATAACAGAATCCTATTTCCAAAGAAAATGGTGTGCAAATGATTTAAACCCCATATTTAATTGGAAATATACAAAGACAACAATGTTGAAATTGAGAGATCTTGTTATTCTTTCAAATATACACCTATTTTGAATTTGATGCCAGCAACATGTTTCAAAAACGTCGGGACAGGGGCAATAAAAGAAAGTTGGAAAGTTGTGTATTTCTAAAAAAAAGAACCTAGAGGAACATCTCACAACTAATTAGGTTGATTGACAACATGTCAGTAACTTAACTGGTATAAAAAGAGCATTCCCAGAGAGGCTGAGTCTTTCAGAGGTAAAAATAGGAAGACGTATATAAACAGCATGCAGAAACGCTGACGCCTTCTCTGGGCCCATGCTCATTTTAGATGGACTGATGTGAAATGAAAAAGTGGCCTGTGATATAACAAATCAAAATTTGAAATTCTTTTTGAAACTTACAGATGTTGCATCCTCCAAGATACAGAGGACAGAGACCATTCAGCGTGTTGTCTAATCTAGTTAAGTCTGTGTGGAAGCTGTAGCGGAAAAATACGAGTGATTTAAAGAGACTTTTAAGCTTGAAATCTGTCATATATATATATATTTTCTAACATACACAAGGTAGACGGTTCAACATTAACAAGCGTACAGAGTTCCAATGCCAACCTTTCTAAAAGTAAGAAGAATCAGGTTGTTGCTTCCCTATGGAAAATGGCCACGGATGGTGTCAAGAAAAAGACATAACCAAAAACAAACAACCTATTTAAATGAAAGTAAGATATCCAGTCTAATTTGAACTAAACGAAACATAAATACACCTGTGACGCCTGTGCTCTTACCTGGTGTGTTTAACAAAGGGCTTTCTATGTGTTGTTTGTGTGTACAGGTGCACTCAAACTAGCCTGCACATCTCCCTAGGTTGAACAAAGCTACCAACTGGGCTGAACTTGACAAATGAAACTTCACAACAGGTCTGGGAAGGAGTTTAATCCGAGCTCTTAGTTGTGCAAAACGGTACATAATAGGGACATTAATGCACATGGCATGGATGAAGTGCACATCTGTGAAAGCACACTTAATGCTGAATGATATATACATGTTTTGGGAACATATGCTGCCATCCAGACGACGTCTTTTTCAGGGAGGGCCTTGAGCAAGACAATGTCAAACACATTCTGCATGTATTACAACAGCATTGCTCCGTATTAAAAGAGTCCAGGTGCTTCACTGGCCTGCCTGAAGTCCAGACCTGTCACCACTGAAAATATGTCAAATGAAAAATACGACAAATGAGCCCATGAACTGTTGAGCAGCTGAAATCCTACATTAAGCAAGGATGGAAAACATTTCACTTGCAATACTACAGCAGTGTCTCCTCAATTCCCAAACGCTTACAGAGTGTTGTTAAAAGAAGAGGTGATGAAACATGCAAATGTTTTGAAACGTGTTGCTGGCATCTGTAACGTGGTGGAGCGATGATGACGTGGACTCATGTGCAAAGACAAGAGAGATTTATTAATCCAAACTCGGGGTCAAAACAGTCCAGGGTCATTGAGTCAAAATGGACAGATTGGGGTAGAGACATAATAAACAACACATATTAAACACAACGGACAATACACTTCATACACAAACAAAGACCAGCAAGGCACTAGGGAAAACTCAGGGCTTCAAATACAGTGGGCAAACAAGACACAGGCGGTAAACCATCAAGGGCAGGGTCTGGAAACAAGGGGGCAGGACTGGGAAGAAGCAAAACAAAAAGCACATGACAGGACTAAAAGGTAAACAAAAGCACATGGAGGAGTGAGAGGGGCCAACTGTGACAGCATCATTCAAAATGACCATATATTAAAAAAAACAATAACATTTCTCAGTTTCAATAACTGATATGTTGTCTTGGCACTATTTTCAATGAATAATATAGCGTTTAAATGCATTGGCACATCATTGCAATCTGTTTTTATTTAAATTGTCCACAGCATCCTGATTTTTTTTTTGGGGGGGTGGGGGGGGTGTAATTGTAATAACAACAAACATTATTCACAGAGCGTGAAGATAGCAGCTCAAAATACATAAAAATAGTAAGTAAAAGGTTAAAAGAAATGTGTGCTGAATCTGACTGACTGTCATGCTTCTGAGCGCGCATATCGCCGACTGTAGCCCAGCTCTCTTAGAGCGCATCACCAAAATGCTAATTACCTGCTTATATCTATAAACTCATGATGAGACGTGTTCACACTCAGTAAATATCAGCATGCTTGTCTGATACTGAGTTTATTGCCTTCTAAGTAACTCAGCCTAATAATTATATAGACAGCAGGTCGTTTACTCCACCGCCTTTTTAGACCAACACAAGCTATTCTGAGCTGTACTGGGGGGCAGTCTGTCACTCTGAGGGCTAACACGCAAAGCAAGCCATGGGTTTATTAGTTTACGCACTGAAAACCTGCCAAGACGTCTCATTTTAACCACACACAGAGCTGCAGGCATGCTGTTTTCATGCCATCTGCAAAAGTAATTATTTATCTATTTACTAGCTTACTTATTTACATACTACATTTCTTAACCTACTGCACCCACATGAAAGACTCGGGTGAGATTTTATGTTCAAATTCAAGAATTTCCCAGCGAACATTGTTATTTGTGGTGATAGTAAAACTGAGTTGATGTTCTACCACAACCTGAACACAAAAAAACTCTACCTACGCTTGCAGCATATTACTGAGAAGGGAAGTAATGAGAAGATTATTATTCAAGGTAATTAACATTTTCAGTGAAAATCAGCCCACTGGAGGAGGCAGCGAGGCCACGGGCTCCAGCGCTCAGATACTCAGCAAATATTTGTCAAGTTTTTGACTAAAATGAATGACAACAAGGTAGAGACCCCTCATTCCCCAAATGCAGGACAATTTACATTCATTTCCATGAAGCTCATGTTTTCAATCAATATACTTCATGAAGCAAATGTGAAGCGAATTTGGATGACCACTGAGCAGGAATTAATAATGATTGAGGTCGGTAATATCAGCACTGTGTCACAGTCAAATACACAAACGCCGCTCAGCTCCGCCCTCTAAAGACGTCATTAATAACCATCACATAAACAAACGCCGCTCAGCTCCGCCCTCTAAAGGCGTCATTAACAACCATCAAATAAACAAACGCCGCTCAGCTCCGCCCTTTAAAGGCGTCATTACCAACCATCAAATAAACAAACGCCGCTCAGCTCCGCCCTCTAAAGACGTCATTAACAACCATCAAATAAACAAACTCCGCTCAGCTCCGCCCTCTAAAGACGTCATTAATAACCATCACATAAACAAACGCCGCTCAGCTCCGCCCTCTAAAGGCGTCATTAACAACCATCAAACAAACAAACGCCGCTCAGCTCCGCCCTCTAAAGACGTCATTAATAACCATCACATAAACAAACGTCGCTCAGCTCCGCCCTCTAAAGGCGTCATTAACAACCATCAAATAAACAAACGCCGCTCAGCTCCGCCCTCTAAAGGCGTCATTAACAACCATCAAATAAACAAACGCCGCTCAGCTCCGCCCTTTAAAGGCGTCATTAACAACCATCAAATAAACAAACGTCGCTCAGCTCCGCCCTTTAAAGACGTCATTAATAACCATCACATAAACAAACGCCGCTCAGCTCCGCCCTCTAAAGGCGTCATTAACAACCATCAAATAAACAAACGCCGCTCAGCTCCGCCCTTTAAAGGCGTCATTAACAACCATCAAATAAACAAACGTCGCTCAGCTCCGCCCTCTAAAGACGTCATTAACAACCATCAAATAAACAAACGCCGCTCAGCTCCGCCCTCTAAAGACGTCATTAACAACCATCAAATAAACAAACGCCGCTCAGCTCCGCCCTCTAAAGACGTCATTAACAACCATCAAATAAACAAACGTCTCTCAGCTCCGCCCTCTAAAGACGTCATTAACAACCATCAAATAAACAAACGTCTCTCAGCTCCGCCCTCTAAAGACGTCATTAACAACCATCAAATAAACGAACGTCTCTCAGCTCCGCCCTCTAAAGACGTCATTAACAACCATCAAATAAACAAACGCCGCTCAGCTCCGCCCTCTAAAGACGTCATTAACAACCATCAAATAAACAAACGCCGCTCAGCTCCGCCCTCTAAAGGCGTCATTAACAACCATCAAATAAACAAACGCCGCTCAGCTCCGCCCTCTAAAGACGTCATTAACAACCATCAAATAAACAAACGCCGCTCAGCTCCGCCCTCTAAAGACGTCATTAACAACCATCAAATAAACAAACTCCGCTCAGCTCCGCCCTCTAAAGACGTCATTAACGACCATCAAATAAACAAACGCCGCTCAGCTCCGCCCTTTAAAGACGTCATTAATAACCATCACATAAACAAACGCCGCTCAGCTCCGCCCTCTAAAGGCGTCATTAACAACCATCAAATAAACAAACGTCTCTCAGCTCCACCCTCTAAAGACGTCATTAACAACCATCAAATAAACAAACGCCGCTCAGCTCCGCCCTCTAAAGACGTCATTAACAACCATCAAATAAACAAACGCCGCTCAGCTCCGCCCTCTAAAGGCGTCATTAACAACCATCAAATAAACAAACGCCGCTCAGCTCCGCCCTCTAAGTACGTCATTAACAACCATCAAATAAACAAACGCCGCTCAGCTCCGCCCTCTAAGGACATCATTAACAACCATCAAATAAACAAACGCCGCTCAGCTCCGCCTTCTAAAGACGTCATTAACAACCATCAAATAAACAACCGCCACTCAGCTCCGCCCTCTAAAGACGTCATTAACAACCATCAAATAAACAAACGCCGCTCAGCTCCGCCCTCTAAGGACGTCATTAACAACCATCAAATAAACAAACGTCCCTCAGCTCCGCCCTCTAAAGACGTCATTAACAACCATCAAATAAACAAACGCCGCTCAGCTCCGCCCTCTAAAGACGTCATTAACAACCATCAAATAAACAAACGCCGCTCAGCTCCGCCCTCTAAAGACATCATTAACAACCATCAAATAAACAAACGCCGCTCAGCTCCGCCCTCTAAAGACGTCATTAACGACCATCAAATAAACAAACGCCGCTCAGCTCCGCCCTCTAAAGACGTCATTAACAACCATCAAATAAACAAACGCCGCTCAGCTCCGCCCTCTAAAGACGTCATTAACAACCATCAAATAAACAAACGCCGCTCAGCTCCGCCCTCTAAAGACGTCATTAACGACCATCAAATAAACAAACGCCGCTCAGCTCCGCCCTCTAAAGGCGTCATTAACAACCATCAAATAAACAAACGCCGCTCAGCTCCGCCCTCTAAAGACGTCATTAACAACCATCAAATAAACAAACGCCGCTCAGCTCCGCCCTCTAAAGACGTCATTAACAACCATCAAATAAACAAACGCTGCTCAGCTCCGCCCTCTAAAGACGTCATTAACAACCATCAAATAAACAAACGCTGCTCAGCTCCGCCCTCTAAAGACGTCATTAACAACCATCAAATAAACAAACGCCGCTCAGCTCCGTCCTCTAAAGACGTCATTAACAACCATCAAATAAACAAACGCCGCTCAGCTCCGCCCTCTAAAGACGTCATTAACTACCATCAAATAAACAAACGCCGCTCAGCTCCGCCCTCTAAAGACGTCATTAACAACCATCAAATAAACAAACGCTGCTCAGCTCCGCCCTCTAAGGACATCATTAACAACCATCAAATAAACAAACGCCGCTCAGCTCCGCCTTCTAAAGACGTCATTAACAACCATCAAATAAACAACCGCCACTCAGCTCCGCCCTCTAAAGACGTCATTAACAACCATCAAATAAACAACCGCCACTCAGCTCCGCCCTCTAAAGACGTCATTAACAACCATCAAATAAACAAACGCCGCTCAGCTCCGCCCTCTAAGGACGTCATTAACAACCATCAAATAAACAAACGTCCCTCAGCTCCGCCCTCTAAAGACGTCATTAACAACCATCAAATAAACAAACGCCGCTCAGCTCCGCCCTCTAAAGACGTCATTAACAACCATCAAATAAACAAACGCCGCTCAGCTCCGCCCTCTAAAGACATCATTAACAACCATCAAATAAACAAACGCCGCTCAGCTCCGCCCTCTAAAGACGTCATTAACGACCATCAAATAAACAAACGCCGCTCAGCTCCGCCCTCTAAAGACGTCATTAACAACCATCAAATAAACAAACGCCGCTCAGCTCCGCCCTCTAAAGACGTCATTAACAACCATCAAATAAACAAACGCCGCTCAGCTCCGCCCTCTAAAGACGTCATTAACGACCATCAAATAAACAAACGCCGCTCAGCTCCGCCCTCTAAAGGCGTCATTAACAACCATCAAATAAACAAACGCCGCTCAGCTCCGCCCTCTAAAGACGTCATTAACAACCATCAAATAAACAAACGCCGCTCAGCTCCGCCCTCTAAAGACGTCATTAACAACCATCAAATAAACAAACGCTGCTCAGCTCCGCCCTCTAAAGACGTCATTAACAACCATCAAATAAACAAACGCTGCTCAGCTCCGCCCTCTAAAGACGTCATTAACAACCATCAAATAAACAAACGCCGCTCAGCTCCGTCCTCTAAAGACGTCATTAACAACCATCAAATAAACAAACGCCGCTCAGCTCCGCCCTCTAAAGACGTCATTAACTACCATCAAATTAACTGTGTTTATCCTCTTGTTAAAAGGTTTATAACATTTATTGATTTCATAGAAACCCATGACAGACAACAGTGAAGTTCTTGTCTAATGTATCAGTTATATTATTGATTCATACTTTGGGAGTATAACTGAGATTGACTCGTGTAGTTTCAGCAGCCTCGTCGTTGTTTTCAGCACAGCTCTCTATCAGAGCGGCCGACTCCATCTCTCCATTCACTGTCCTTTTCTGCTCCCGTCTGAAGGACGAGGCTGAGCTTCTGTGACTGGGCAATCAATCAGTCTCCTGCAGCAGAGCAAGCGCTCGTGATGGAGACTCATCACACCCTCAACGTGACAAGTGCCTGACGCCTCAGCCGCCAGGCAGCATCCTCAGCATCGCCAGACTTATGGAGCTCATATCTCTGTCTGCTCAACACTCCATCCAAAGGCTGCTGCAGAGCCGGCTTTAACCCTAAGTCACAGTTATCACTGATTTCATAAGAATTATTTCTGACTCATAGGTCACTGAACGCAGTGGAGATTCAAAACTTTCAATCCACACCAAATTGTTTGGAAGGAGAAAATGAAATATTTTATCATAATTTAAGTTTGATGAAAAGTTTTTGCCTTGCTTTACTCACAAAAACCATACTTTGCATTTTTACATTTGCTGAAACAGAAGAAGAAAAAAAAAACATTAATCCATACTGATTGGTGAAAATTCTTTGATTGTGTAATTCCATCCATCCTTTTTCTAAGCTGCTTCTCCGTCAGGGTCGTGGGGGGGTGCTGGAGCCTATCCCAGGTTGCCAGTCCATCGCAGGGCAGACAGACAGACACTCACACCCAGGGGCAATTCAGCACGTCCAATTGGCCTGACTGCATGTCTTTGGACTGTGGGGGGAAACTGGAGAACCCGGAGGAAACCCACACAGACACGGGGAGAACATGCAGACTCCACACAGAGAGGACCCCGGTCGCCAAGCCGGGGAATCGAACCAAGGCCCTCCTTGCTGTGAGGCGACAGCGCTACCCACCACGCCACCGTGCTGCCTGATTGTGTAATTAATTATGGAAATTTGACATTATATTTTAATAGAGAGGAAAAGGACAATAACAACTTTACCATTTTGAGGCTTAAGCAGCCCAAACCAGTCCAAAGTTTTGGCGTGGCTAACTGAGCATATATTTTTTAAGACAAATGCAGGACTGTGCAAAAATCGGAGACCACCATTCATTCATTTAATTTCCTCTAAAACACCTTAGAGATTACACAGAAGATAATCCACCTGCATAATAAAGGGGAAAATCAAAGGAAAACAAGTTAATGTTAAGAGTTTCCCAAACTGGAGTACAAAAACTGTCTAACTGGTCGAGCTGTACTAACTGTAAGAGCTGGTCGACCCCAAAACTGCCCCCATCAGATAAACAGCACTGAAAGCTTTGATCTCTGAGAGACAGGAGAAGATCAAGCTGCTTCAGATCTGAAAACATCCACAGGTGTTTCTGTCCATCCTTCCACTGTGAGAAGACCACTCAGCGCTGTGGGTCTGAAAGGATGTGTAGCTGATCAAGAAGAACCTCACTGAGAAAAGGAGATGGACACACCAAACAAAGAAGCTGGACGATGGACTGACCACCCCAGAGTCCAGACCTCAGCACCACTGAATGGGTTTGACTAGTTCAGAAAATCATCAACCAGCTTCTCAGACTGAACTTTGGAGATGTGTCTGCAGGTTCTTTGAGGAGCTGAAAGTGAGGTTCCTGAGAAGAACGGAAGCTGGAATGAAGGGAAAGAAGGACTATAGATCACTATAGATTTAGTAGCTTCAGTATTCTTCTGAAACGTAGAAAGTAAGTAAGTGCCCAACAGTGAAGTTTGGTGGAAGTGGGATTTCAGGGTTTGGGCCACTCAGTTTCACTGAACGGTGATGTTAATACTACAGCACAAAGACATTGTTTATATTGAACATGTTTGAAACACATATTTTGCACATGTATATATTTACATTTACGACATTTGGCATACGCCGTTATCCAAAGCGACTTACAATTTGATCATTTTACACAGGAAGGAGAAGGTGGTGTTAGGAGTCTTGCCCAAGGACTCTTATTGGTATAGTGTAGGGTGTTTACCCAGGGGTATTGAACCCCAGTCTACAGTGTAGAAGGCAGAGGTGTTACCCAATACACCTGTCACGATTGGCTCCTCCCACTCCATGTGCCTTTTTGTTTTGGTTTAAGTCCTGCCCCCTGTTTGGTTACTCCGCCCCTGATTGTGTTCACCTGTCCCTCGTTAACCTTTGTTACTTAAGCCCTGTGTTTGCACTTTGTCTTTGCTGGTCTTTGTATCGGTCTTTGTCCTTGCTCTGTTGGATGTTTGCTTTGTGTGAATATCTGTTGTTGTTTCTGGTTTGTCATGTCTGCCCCACGATCTGTACGTATCGGCTCTTTGACCCTGGACCGTTATGACCCTGATTTTGGATTTACCCTCAATAAAAGTCCCCGTCACAACACCAACCGACCATATTTTTATTGTATGTACATTTGCACTTTACACGCTATGCTACCATAGATAACTTACTTATCTCACAGTTGTTTCACGAGCCCAATGTCATTCGTTTGAAGCAAACACTGTGAGGCTAAAAATGAGCACATAGCTCAAAAACATTTCAATCAGAGAAAGCACAACGAGAACCCCCAGGATATCAGGGGTTAAACCGTGTGGACGAGGGAAAAACACTCAACACGATGGGGAGAATTCCCTGGCGAGTGGGGCTGTGAGGTGTAGAGCTGTGGAGGTAAACGCACACTACAGAGGAACAAAGAGACGTTTACAAAGAGAGAGCGCGTGCTTTCTTTCTATTTCTGTCCTGCCTGAAATCGGATGAGCGATGTGAAGCTGCGGCTTGTCTGCTCAACTAAACTTCACACTGAGCTTTGGCGGCTTTTTTCTCTTTCCCCTCAAACGGCAAACTGACAAATGAGGTCTTTTATCACGAACGGGACGCTTTGTGATGGAAGCTCCACAAGCAAAAAATAATTTGCTTAAAAGCTGGAGGAACATTGTTGATTGGTTTAAAAATGCAGAACCCAGCGTGAAAATGCAACTCCATCAAACGCACAATCCATTTTGGCTTGATAAAAACAGGTTAACAGAGCTTTCACAGGTATGAAGCTATCCATCAAGCAAAACGTGTGAGAAAAACAAGTTTCTTTAGTAACCTACTGGCTTACAAGCTTCATAGGGACGTCACAACGCATGCATAAGCATTGAATAACATATGTATAAAGCTATACTTGACATTATTTTATGAAGTAAACGAGTATTGACACGAAGGGTCTCAAACTAAAGGGCAATGCTTTATGATAGGACAGTGTTCATAAGGCTAAAAAACTCCTGCATGATCGCTTCACTAAAACTGGAATAAACCTATGCCAACATTTGTAAACACGCAGTCCAGTAAGCATTATTTGACATAAAAAGTTGCATTTGCCAATTCAGATATCCTTTTTATGTACACTATATGGCCAAAAGTATGTGGACCCCCCTCCTAATTACTTCAGTTCAGGTGGTCCAGCCACACCCTTTGCTAACAGGTGGATAAAATCAAGCACATAGCCTTGCAGTCTCACTAGACAAACACTGGCACTGGCACTGGCACTGGAATGGGTTGTACTGAAGAGTTCATTGTGTGTACAAATCATCTTCTGACAGTTTTCAAACAGTTTCAACATCCGCACAAGAACTGGGCATCAGGAGCTTCATTAAATGTTTTTTTAAACAGAATACGATGATTTGCAAATCCTTTACAACCTGTATACAATTGAATCCACTACAAAGACGAGATATTTAATGTTCAAACAGATAAACTTTGTTGTTTTTTGTAAATATTCACTCATTTTGAATTTGATGCCTGCAACACGTTCCAGAGAAGTTGGGACAGGGGCGTGTTTCCCACTGTGTTACATCACCTTTCCTTTTAACAACACTCAATAAGCGTTTGGGAACTGAGGACACTGATTGTTGAAGCTTTGTAGGTGGAATTCTTTCCCATTCCTGCTTGATGTCCAGCTTCAGCTGCTCAGCAGTCCGGGGGCTCCGCTGTCGTATTTTGAGCTTCATAATGTGCCACACATTTTCAATGGGAAACGGTCTGGACTGCAGGCAGGCAGTCCCTGAAAAAGACGCTGCTTGGATGGCAGCAGATGTTGCTCCAAAACCTGGATGTACCTTTCAGCATTAATGGGGCCTTCACAGATGTGCAAGTTACCCCTGCCATGGGCACTAACACCCCCCCACACCATCAGAGATGCTGGCTTTTGAACTTTGTGCTGAAAACAATCCAGACAGTCCTTTTCCTCTTTGGCCCGGAGGACACGACGTCCATGATTTCCAGAATCAGTGTGAAGTGTGGACGCGTCAGACCACAGGACACTTTTCCACTCTGCGTCAGTCCATCTCAGATGAGCTCGGCCCAGAGAAGGCGGCGGCGTTTCTGGGTGGTGTTGATATGTGGCTTCGCTTTGCATGGCAGAGTTTTAACCTGCACTTGTAGACGGAGCGACGAACTGAGTTCACTGACAGTGGTTTTCCGAAGTGTTCCTGAGCCCATGTGGGAATATCCGTTACAGAATGATGTGGGTTTTTAATGCAGTGCCGCCTGAGGGGTCGAAGGTCACGGGCATTCAGTGTTGGTTTTCTGCCTCGCCGCTTACCTGCAGAGATTTCTCCAGATTCTCTGAATCTTTTGATGATATTATGGACTGTAGATGATGAAACCCCTAAATTCCTGCAGTTGCACGTTGAGAAACGTTGTTCTTAAACTGTTGGACTGTTTGCTCACGCAGTTGTTCACTAAGTGGTGAACCTCGCCCGTCCTTGCTTGTGAACGACTGAACCTTTCAGGGATGCTCCCTTTATACCCAATCATGACCCTCACCTGTTTCCAATTAACCTGGTCACCTGTGGAATGTTCCAAACAGGTGTTTTTTGAGCATTCCTCAACTTTCCCAGTCTTTTGTTGCCCCTGTCCCAACTTCTTTGGAATGTGTTGCAGGCATCAAATTCAAAATGAGTGAATATTTGCAAAAAAACAACAAAGTTTATCCATTTGAACATTAAATATCTCATCTTTGTAGTGTATTCAGTTGAATATAGGTTGTAAAGGATTTGCAAATCATCGTTTTCTGCTTTTATTTATGTTTTACACAACGTCCCAACTTCACTGGAATTGGGGTTGTACTATCTGTCAGTCTGATATATGAATCTGGGTTTGGTGGATGCCAGGAGAATGTTACCTACCGGAATGCAGAGTGCCAACAGAAAAGTTTGGTGGAGGAGGGATAATGAGCTGGGCTGCTTTTCAGGGTTTGGGCCTATCAGTTCCAGTGAAGGGTGATGCTGATGCTACACCATGCAAAGCCATTTTAGACAATTATATGCTTCCATCTTTGCGGCAGCAGTTTAGTGCCTTTCCTATTCCAGTATGACTGAGCCCCTGTGCACAAAGCAGCTCCATAAAGTCTTAATTTGATGAGTTTAGTGTGGAAGAACCCCAGTGCCCTGCACAGAGTCCTGACTTCAACCCCACTGAACACCTTTAGGATGCACCAGAATGGCGAATGTGAGCCAGGTCGTCTCGTCCAACATCAGTGTCTGTCCTCAAAATGCTCTTTAGACTGAATGGACACAAATTCCCACAGACACTCTCCAAAGTCTTGCGGAAAAGAAGAGTGGAGGCTGTTACAGCTACAAATGGGGATGACTACATTTAAGCAAAGAGATTTGGAATGGAAAGTCCAAATTGCTCATAAAGGAGTGATGTTTAGGTGTCCACATACTTTTGGCCATTTGACATAGTTGTTGTGTCAACTCAACAAACTCGACCTTTATGAGAAATAACATCTTTTGCTATGTGTAGGCTCATGAAGGGTTAACGTACATGTCATGTAGCCTTATGAAAACTGCCCCACAGTTAAGTTGTACCAATTTGTTCCAGTGTTATAAACCATAATTCCCAAAAATTGATGTAATAAATCAGAGGCGTAGTTATGAACATCATATATTGGTTAAAGTTAATATGTAGAACTGATAAGTATGTAAGTTCCCTTTACTTGGGAACGATGATTCATAACAGTGTTATAAATGTCAGCTGTTTTAGAGCAAGGTCTTCTTATGTCAACACAATCAATTACTTCATAAAACATCTTATATCATCATCAGGAGATCGTGAGGTTGATCTCTGGTGACGCTCCATCCTTGGCCAAAAGTCCAAGAGAGCGTAGTTGTCCTCTCTGTCTCGGGGAGGGTAGGATGCCCCCTTCCAGGTGTACCCCCACTACTCGCGCAATGTTAGCCAACATAGCCATTTGTTAGCTGACGCTAGCTGATCGGGCAATTGACGCTTTCCTCTGAGCGTGTTTGGCTGTCCAGTGATGTTGCATTAGTTTGAAAAGGTGCAGTGGCACTTCACAGGTCTTGGAGGAAGCCTGTGCTAGTCTTCACCTTCCTGGTGGTATCATGTGATTGGGGGAGTCCTAACTAGTGGGTGGAACTGGATACGACTAAATTAGGCAGAAAATTGGGGGGAAAAAATCCAAAAAACCCAAACCAACAAACAAAAACACATAGCGCATGGGACTCAAACACTCAAGCATTGGTTTTTAAATACACTAAATTCTTACGCAGGTGTTATGAAGACCTTATGGACGTAGCCTTCAAATAATGACTTACAGCTCTGTTTTCCTACTGCAACCTTTTCAACAAACCCACCTCGCATGCGTCCTCCAAATCTAAAATCAAAACCTTACTCACCCTTCATCCACCCTTCACACATAACGGTGCAATGGCACTAATTATTTCGTTTCACGTTTTTAACATAAAACCCCGACGGGGAGAAGGATTTCCCTAGAGATCCATAAAGAAAGAGAGCCATGAATGCCATAAAGACCCCGAGCCAAAAATGAATTTCAATCACCTCGGCACAGTAATACCCCTCATAGTGGCAAATTTATTCATAAATTAGTTTCTCCAGGCAGACGGCTCGTGTTGTTTTGGCAGGTTCCCGCGTGCCGAGTGAGAGGCATTGCACAGGCGCCGATAACCTCTCCACATCGCGGTCAGTAAATCCACCTTTATCAGCAGTACCTGGAAAGGAGCCGGGTCCGTACGCCGCGTCCGACGAGGGCCGGACGGAGAGATGTGAGATAAAACAAGCCAGGGAAAGAAGTATTATTTCCTTGGAGGTGGTAATATAATGGCTCAGATTTGGGCCCTGATGGATTTTCCCTTCAACGGCGCGCAAAAAGAAAATTTCCACACTATCAGGTTTCTATCTGCGAGCGCAAACAACGGCAGGATGGGTCGGCGGCTAGTTTATTTGTTTCACGTTTGCTCTCCATTCCTGGTGGGTAATAGTTTGCAGAGAAGTGCCGTTGACTAAAACAGACAAACATTTAAGCGGAGAGGTGTCCTGACTGTAAAACAGTCTGTGAAGCCAGCACTATTGATTTCTTGTCCACAGTACACAAACAGAGGACCAGAGGAAGACTACCATCTTTATCAGTGCTTTTCATCTGCTCTGACTGATAGGCTGACATGCAGACCCCCCTCCCCCCCGAGCTATCGGCCCTGTTCTCCACATACATGGCCAGGCTGAAACACGAAGCTTTGTTTCCTTACACAGTCCTGTCGTCCCCGCAAGCACAAGCTGACACACCTGGACAAATGCACTGATGCTATCAGGTCGGGCAATACAATGACTTCAACAAAAAGCAATTCAGAAGGACACTCGGTATTTAAAAATGTCAACTTTACTACAAAGATGATTTGCTGTCTTGAAAGTTTTGCAATTAAAGGTCAACCCGTTTTATACACGGCTTTATAGCACTGTAAGGGGTTTTTCTTCTTCCACAAGAGAAATGAGGTTCCCTGCTTGCTGAAAAAGCCACTGTAACAGTGGTTGGGCTGGGCAGAAGCAGACAAGCTGGGGACATTTTATATCTATATGGAAAAATGTCCAGCAGCAAAACCAATGTGGGCTCAAAGTTTGGATAAAGCCTAAAAAAAATTCAAGCTAAATTTACTGTCATGTGGACTTTAATTAATTAATATGGCTAAATCAACTGTGCAAACTGATTACACGGTGCAATCAAATCCAAGAACAGACTTAATCAGTGGCTACATAAGCCTCCACTGTCCTGGTAACATGATTTGAAATTGCAGATCAAATTTTAATGCTATCACTCCCTAATATTATAGGCCTTTACACTTTAATTGTCATATTGATCATTTTCTGTCACGCTGAAGCATTTAATGTGGTTACTTAGCTACTTTGCTTGCTTGCTAGCTTAACCTATTGGCTGATATGAATTTGTAGAATCGGGTGGAGTTTATATTTTAATATTTTTCTCTACGTGATTGAAAATATGATCACTCATTCCATAGCAGCTAGCCAAAATGCTAACAGCTAAAACACAGGTGTCGGGCTCCAGTTCTTGTGGGCCAAAACTCTTTGGCTTCTGCCTCTTTAAACACACCTGGCTGTGCTCATCAGCTAATTGATAAGTGTTAGATGAGGGTAATCGCTGATCTCCGCAGCACTTTGGCCCGGAAGGTCCCCAGTTTGAGATGCCTATGCTAAAACATTCAGTTCATGGAATCCAGCACAATACTAATACCCCTTAAACGATCTTAACTATTATACTTATGTCACCTTAGCTAACTTTTTACTAAGTAATTCTAAAAATAACAATAGACACATTAACAAACCATGTTTATTTACACTCTGGAGCTCTTACTTGTGATGTAAGAATTCTTTAAATTGGCATTATCTCAACTCTCTGATTATCTTCAAGGTCAATTTGACCCCATTCAATGATTAAGATCTCTATAAATGATTGATATCAAAGTATTTGAAACATAAACTTGGGTAACAATGTTAACTAGAAACCTGCATTTCCTGAAGGAAGCGGTCACTACGGAAGTCTATAGGAGGAATAAGGAATGAAAATCTACACATAAAGGACTGTGGGTCAGTAAGGCGGTGGAGTAGAGCTTGGAGACCTGACCTGAATGAATAAGTGTACTTTGTTGGCTGTTGGAAAAAAGAGAGATTTCTTTTGTTGCAAAAGAAAATGAATGGGACTCTATGGGAGGAACAAGGAACGTGCAGGTCAGTGTGGCTGTGATTTAAAGCTTGAGGATATGCCCTGAATGAGTATTTGAATTTTGGTGGCTGGGTAAAGTAAATAATAGGGCTGGGTTTGGGCTAAAATGAATGGCACACTATGGGAGGAATGAGGGATGAAAAAACAACACATAGAGGAGTGCGGGTCAGTATGGCGGTGGATTAGAGCTTAGGGGCCCTGAGTGAGTACATGTATTTCTGTGGCTGCTGGTCAAAGAAATAATAGAGTTTGTTGGGTGGTGAAAATGAATGGGACTCTATGCGAGAAATGAGGGATTGAATAAAACAACAAACGGATGAATGCAGGTCAGAACAGTGAATTTGTGCTTTGGGGACTGCCCTGAGATAGTGCATGCGAAATGGTGTCATTCAGGCAAGCAGAAGTACCGTAGATTGGCATGGAAGTTTTCACTCCATTCATTCTCTATGGGAAAAAAATGCTGCCAAATTCCATTGCTATGCCTAATCAATACATCCAGTCAAAAAGCTACATACAAGCATGCATCACACAATGAGACCAGACAATTTGGAATTGGAACGGTGTTGATATCTCAAAAACTGCAGGATGATTTACGCAGCCAAAAACTGCAGAAAAGTTTGAATAAAAAAAGAAAAATAAGAAAAATATAAATCAGATAACAATATGGTTGCTAAAGCAAAGCACAACCATAATTATTATTTAAATTGCAGGGGTTAAATTAGACCCAAGAATAAAGATATTAGTAAATTTGAAGATAAGCTGAGACCACCCTTGACTACCATTGGATCCTGTTGCTACCCATCTTGAACACATAACAAAACCTATAGATCTGAAACCTTCTGTACTGGATCCACTGTCGACAGAAAAAGCATAGATCTAGTGCCCTTGGCGCAGTCACTTTACAGAAACATCATCCACAATAACATCAGCAACAACGAAAACAACAACAATAAATGCATTTTAGTCTCGAAGCCAGAGGGATTACTATACAAAAACACCAACAATTGCACCAAGAATGAGAACGAGAACGGTTTAAAGCTGGAAAGAATAATGGAAAGAATAATGAAGAATAAGCCTTAAGATCAATATCTGAATAATAAGCCTGGAGTTGAAAGGTGTAATTTCACAAATTCACCCACAGCTGTTGCTTTAAACAAATCTTACAGGTATTTTTTTGGAGGTTTTAATCTCAGAAGAAAACTTGTAATGACCAATCCAGAGGAAGACCAGGCATCAGTATGTAGGAGAAGTCCTATCCCGCCCATCATGAGAGCGAGCGTCTCAGGGGCCCTGCCGAGACCTGTCAAGCTCTGAGAGAGAGTGAGCCGGAGCAAAGAACAACTCAATTTGCAAAGACGAGCCATCGGGAGACTCGGATGAAATAAATATATAAATGAGAGAGGGACGGGCCGCATCGAATGAGGCACCCATTTCCACTCGAGTAGCGACGTGACAGGTAAAGAAGGTTGGGAGGCAGCCCCTTTGCCTCCTACGAACAAGGTCTTTAAATTGGGTACATGAAGGTGGAACCGTGACAGCATGAGGCCATTACGAAGCTTTCCGATGCCAGTCCACTGGCAAATGGATTGTAATAAATTAAAGGAACATGGGGGGCTCAGGGTAGGACAGGTTAATCACTGCTAACACAAAGTGCCCAGGGAAGCGAGGCAACCTTGCCTTGTGTTTTATAGTTTGTAAAAAAAAACAACAACAGTAGCATGTCGCTATCATAAAGAATATATTACCTTGTACAGAACAAACAGTCTGGAACAAGAGGTTGATAACAAGGCTGGTTTACAAACAACAGGACACCTTACAGTTCTTTCAGGTGGCCTAATAAACTCTTCCATGTTCGATGCAGTGGAAGCTGTCAAAGTAAGGAAAACATTACAGTAGTGGCAGCATTTATGAATATCAATGTAGACAAAGTCCTTTTTTATTATGTCTCTGATTTAGAGGTCTCACGTATGCATACTTTTTAATTCAGATATTTATCAACGTTTTGATAGGTGGAACAGCTTTTGTTTACCAACAGCAGTGATCTTGACAAGAGGTATCTGAAACTAAACCGAGGTTCTGTTAGTTGGGTCTAAAACATCACTTTCCCAGGTATTGGACTTTTCAGTCAACAGTGATGGTGTCGATATTCAGCCAGCCCAGTTGGTTAAGAACCTCGGCTGTCTTCTTGACTCTTCTCTCACTTTTGAGTCTCACATTAAGCTCATCACCAAAACTGCATTTTATCATCTGCGTAACATTGCAGGCTTACGCCCTATGCTGAGCGACACTGATGCCAAAATGATGATCAATGCCTTCATCTTCTCTCACATCAATTACTGTAACTCACTTTTCTATGGCCTTCCAGTTAAACTAATCAGCCGTCTTCAGTACGTCCAAAACTCAGCATCCAGGGTTCTGACCTCCACCAAGCGCTCAGCTCATATCACTCCTGTTCTTCCACAGTTCCATTGGCTTCCTATTAGTTCTGGGATTAAGTACAAAATCCTTCTTCTTACCTTCGAGGCTTTCCGTGGTCTGGCTCCGACATTCCTTTCTGATCTCATTTCTTTATATTGTCCCTCTCGTGCTCTCCGATCTACTAATGCTGGACTCCTCACAGTTCCCTCAACTAGATCTTCTACTATTGGTGGCTATCTTACAGTGCTGCTGCCCCCAAACTCTGGAATTCTCTTCCCTACCTCTGGAATTCTCTTCCTTCCACTCTTCGTAATTGCTCTTCTCTGTGTTCCTTCAAATCCCTGCTAAAAACCTTCCTCTTATCCTCTCTGTAGCCTTAATTTGTATTTATCTATTTATTTATTTTTATGATGTAAAGCGTTCTCGGGTTTGTGAAAGGCACTATATAAATTGAACTTATTATTTTTATTATAAGAGGTACATGAATAGGAGGCAATGCCGGCTACTGCTTCAGCACTATGGTTGAAGGAAGGAGAAATGCTGTATTTTAACAGGAAGGAGAGAATGTAACATCGCCTATAAATCAAGCCTGTGGCATTACGTTAGTAATTCAGTGCTTTGGATAATATCCAGTGAATTGTGTGGACTGGCTGGAGGGTTCTTTAAGGTGATTGTGTTAATCAGGATGTTTCGACTCCACAGTAAACGTTAACATAAGTGATATTATACTCAAACACTGAAGTTTAATGTTATACTAGTTTAATATTGCCAAATATACGAACTCTGACTTGGTCATTCACAGCACTGGACACTGTACACGATGATTTTAAACGGGAAAATGTAAAAATGTAAACTTCGGTCAAATAATATGATCTAAAAGCAATAAGGCACAACTAGCTAGTGTGAACGGAGCCCACAGCTGGGCTGGACACACACCAGAGACAGTAGGGCTCAGAGATGTTTGCTACAAACTCAAAAAACAGTTTAGCAAGAAAAGGCTGTAGCCTGAAAACAGGTGCAAAAACAGGACTACACCTAATCTGAGGTGGTAAGATGAAAAGAATATGGATCTGGGTTCAGGCTTTTTGGTGGATAGACAGACCCATGGCAGTCCTGTGGGGAAGAGCTCCGAGTGTGGAAGGTGAGTAAAGCCGCCTGGGATCTTGTTATGGGTCCATCGTAGAGCCTAATTCGAGAGAGAGGAAAGGAGGAGAAGAGGAGTGGTTAGTCGGTCGACATGGCTCTTTCTGTCCCTCTCCCTTGGCACTGCAGCTGCTCTCCTCATCGGCCGCCAGCCATGTATGTTCAGTCAGCCCCACCCTTCCTCTGCATGTGCTATGGTTCACAACAAAGGTGCTGATGTTTGCTTTGGTCCGGCTTTTCAGCACCTTGGCGAGTGCTTTGGAGCACTGTCGTCGCTCGGCTGTCAAGCTCCGCCGGCAGGGCTTGCATCCACCGTCGCGCTGTATAAACGTTACTCTGAAAGGTAATGTTAGCTGACCTCGTAGGGTAGCTTCTCATGAGGTCCTCAACTTACACTGGTAGTCATGCAGGTTATTCTCAAGAAAAAGCTTGTAGACCTGCTGAAGCTTGTTCTTCTCTGCAAATGAAAACTCTTCCAGCAAAATGAGCTTTAACTTGCATTTGTGGATTGCACAGCGACCTGTGCTAAGCTCTGAGCTCTTGCACTGATTTCCAGTACAGAATCAGGCCTGTTTTCAATGCAGTGCTGCCTGTGGGCCCGAAGATCACGAGCATCCAATACTGACCGTCAGCCTTGTCCGTTGCGTACAGGGATTTCTCCAGATTTTCTGAACCTTTTGACGACATTATATACTTTAGATGGTGGGATTTCCATGTAATCTGCAAATTTTACGATGAGGAACATTTTTCTGAAATTTATAGATGCAGTTTTTCGCAGATTGGTGAACATCTGCTCATCTTTGCTTCTGAGAGATTCTGATTAGTTGCAAATTACTCCTCCAGCTGTTTTTTTTAATAGTACCCCTTCCTTTTCAAGCCTTTTGTTGCCCCTATCCCAACTTTATTGAGATGCATTGCTGCCGTCAAGTACTAAATGAGTTCATCTTTTTCATGAAATGGTAAAATGTCTCACTTTCAACATCTGATAAACGATCTATGCTCAATTTTCAATAAACGATGGGTCTATGAGATTCTGCTTTATTTATTTAGATTCCACTTGTTTTCTGTTTTTTTGTTTTTGCCCTTGACCTTACCTGAGCCTCCCAGTTGATTCTGTTCTCCAGGGTCATCAGTTAAAACTATTAAACAAGCGCTAATTAAAAAGGGCGGTCTTATTGGGAAGCGAAATTGTTCTCATGCTTGGCGAGATCAATTAGTTTTCCCCAAATGGGCTCAGGAGGCGTTTCGTGAAATATCAAAGTGAGTCAAATGCTTAGCTGCATTTACCACAGGCATTTAACCTCACTTAGACAGAAGTGCGCAACCCACTTCTAACTCTGTCTGCATACGAAGCATGTAAATGCACACGTGTGGGCCCGGCGCCCACAGAGCAACGACAACCTGAAAAGTCATCTGATGTACCGCAGCTAGTCAAAAAACCACAATCGTGGCGCTTTAAATGGAGTCAACCCATTCATTTTCACCCACTGCGATCGGCAACAGACAAAGCACCTCGAAGTGAGCTTTCATCGCGTGTATTGATCGCGAAGAAGAGGAGTAATAGGGATAATGACGGGGGAGACTGAGAGCCCTGCTTTCGGCTTTATGCACCATTCGTCCTCCTTTCGCAACAAGGCTCTGTTTGTTATTGCTTCGAGTCAAAGGATTCCGATTAATCATCATATTCATGAGGCCAGCGGTGGATGGCGGTGAGGGAGTGACCTTGGCTTCCTCACTCTGGGTGCTTCTGCATGCCCCGGAGTCAGCCGTATCAAAGGGTAGGCGCTCCTGGAGATCTAGGGCACAGACAGCGGGGCTCCATCCGTCACGGGCCCCGCGGCAAAGCCAGGGAAGAAATTAGACATTAGTGCTCTTCTTCAACTGCAGGTCTAATCCTCCGTGACTGCATCCGGGAAAGAGTTGGGAAAGAGAGAAGAGAGTGTGCACCCGAGACTTTGATCGCTGCATGGATCACCTGACAATGATTTAATGCACCATGCAAAGCAAAACAAAACAAAAAACCAGCATAAAGACATAAAGCTCCGGTTTCTGTCCTTTTCATCTCTCTTTCTGCACCGAGCACAATCTTAAAAAAAAAAACCCAAACAGTCCTGCACTGAAAAATCCCATCCCAAGTCCGTTTGAGTCTCTTCGAGGTTTTAACACAGGCAAAGTACTTCAAATGGGCTAAATGTGATCGAGGTGGCTATTTTGTTGTAATGGCAGGCACAAAGAAGAGTTCCATGGAAAAACAGACTCAAGTACCTGCTAATGGAGGCCATAAACAGCTGCAGGGAACAGAACTCAGCAGAGAAAGAGTAGCATGGGGAAAAGAGGAAGGCTTCTTCCTGAGCTCAAAACATCAGGGCTGTTTTTGTAGACACTAACGGTACACATGATACCTGGCCTCTGCAGCAGGCCAGCATTCTGAAAAACCGAGGACTAGTGGCATAACGTACCAAGACCATGATTGCAATGGGTCCTTTGTCAGTTCGTAGATGGGATTTGTATTTTTAAGCACATTAAGCCAAACACAGCTTGAGCAGGTCCATATCCAAGGGGTGACCACCTTACCATGAAGCACGGCCATCCTTCTGGCCACCCCAAAGCCAGTGGTTACGCAATCATCTATCTCTAATGAAGCAACCACAGCAGAGGAGATGTCCTACCATCCCTCAGTTATGTTTTATGACCGAGCAGTTGATGATTTGGAAATTAACGTGTCTTGCTATGACGGGCTACTTCACCGAGTGATGCTGGACAAAATGTATGAGGCCACTAATATTGGCTTTCCACATTTCAGAAACACAGAGCACAGTTTGCTTAACTATCAACCTCAGATATAAACGTTATAATCATTTATTTAGTTAAGCACATTGATGTGTTTACGTGGGGCTTTAAAACGGACATGAATGCAGGATCTGAAAGGTGGATTTCTGAACAGGATTACTGACTGAGGGCGGCACGGTGGCGTGGTGGGTAGCGCTGTCGCCTCACAGCGAGGAGGGCCTGGGTTCGATTCCCCGGCCGGGTGACCGGGGTCCTCTCTGTGTGGAGTTTGCATGTTCTCCCCGTGTCTGCGTGGGTTTCCTCCGGGTTCTCCGGTTTCCTCCCACAGTCCAAAGACATGCAGTCAGGCTAATTGGACGTGCTAAATTGCTCCTAGGTGTGAGTGACTGTCTGTGTCTGTCTGTCTGCCCTGCGATGGACTGGCGACCTGTCCAGGGTTTATCCTGCCTCTCGCCCGAAGACTGCTGGGATAGGCTCCAGCACCCCCCCGCGACCCTGACGGAGAAGCGGCTTAGAAAATGGATGGATGGATGGATGGATGGATTACTGACTGAATCATCACTGGATCTCCATGAAGTCACTGTGGACACACAAGTCCTGATGGTCAACATGATGTGTGAATTTACACTGTTTTAACCCTTTTGTTGCCATATGGAGGCTAAAGCGGAGAGCAGGTTTTACAGTGATCCGGCTGAGTGTAGTCGTGGGATGTTACAGCTGGTTTCTCTCACTCTGACTCGTGATGGCAGGTCCCTCTGAGTGTTCTGGTGTTCATGTCGCTGTTTTAACCCTTTGTTTATAATATGAAGGCTTAAAGCAGAGCTAATATATCAGGGTTTTGGGTGATTTTCCTAGCCAGATTACTAACTGATGCTGATGTATTAGTAACTGAGTGTTCTGATGTATGGATCATGTCAGTAGCTTAAACCTCTCTGAAGTTATTAAGCCTAGATTGCAACTGGGCATTTTTGGCTCCTAAGGGTTAATGATGTAGGGGAATGCACCACTCATTAAAATAGGCTTGTGCTGACGCTGGGTTATCACCCAGGCAGATGCTTTTTACTCATGACCTTACTCATGACACTTCGCTGCACTAGCTTTCTTATCATTACACTCCTGGGTAAACTGTAGCAAAGGCAGCCTAAAGAAGTAACAACTAAGGTTGATCTACATGAAATGTTTTACATTTAACAGAATGCTCTGAAAAAATGCTGCAATTAACACATTTCTGTCTTTTGTTTTACTTATTTTTGGAAATAATTGTGTTGGTGCAATGCTGAATTCAGGAGGAACATTATGTGCACCTTCACTCTGTCTGCTGCCGGGGCCAGAGCAGGTAACTGCTCTGATGGTTGACCAGTCAGAACAGAGTGGACGAGGTGACCAATCAGAGCACCCTGGGCTAATCGGGAGGCGGGACTTAAAGACACAGGAGCTCTAACAGAGCCATACAGACAGAGGGAGGATAGACATGAACAGTATGAGGCGTTTTTGATTTCTGTTTTTGATTTTGTTTTCTGCTTACTTCACTGAAGAAACGGTAAACAGACGTGCTCTGTGTTTCAACCGCTTTTCAGCTATGATGCATCTAAAGCCAGGAAGGTAAACGGGGAGTTGGCTTTCGAGTATCCCCTTGCCTCTTGAGTTACGAGTGGCAGTGGTTGAGATCTTCCCTCTGAAATAAGACCCTCTAATAAAAGAGCATCACTTCATTAACAGCTACTAGCGCCGCTCTGTAGGCGACCCTGCCCGTCTGCAGGGACAGCAGAGGAGGGGAAAGTTCAGCTCCTCACTGCTGGGCTTTAGTTACATTTAGGGATCATACGCCTTCAAAGAGGGGGGCAGGTATTTATTATCGCCCATCCCTAATTAATAAGTGATGTGAAAGTAGTTTCTTGTTTGAATTTTCCCATCCCACCTTAAAAGACAGGCCACCCTACACCTCTCTCTCAGCAAAAACGGGGACACACTACCCCTTGACGTGGACACACAAGATGAAGGGCTAAGGGCTCAGTGGTAGGGGCGAGGGGTGAAATGGGACCGGGCCTAAGACTTTGGGGCAGAAAGTTTTGACACCATTCCGGTTTATGTTGCAGGTATTATGAGCTCAGATGAAAGCTGTTCCCCACCCAGGCCAGACTGATTATACTGCTGTTTTCCTGACTGCTTACAGCACTCAG
The DNA here is from genome assembly GCF_015220715.1 of Pygocentrus nattereri. Lineage (NCBI taxonomy): Eukaryota > Metazoa > Chordata > Actinopteri > Characiformes > Serrasalmidae > Pygocentrus > Pygocentrus nattereri. The sequence goes on along the minus strand of NC_051216.1, from coordinate 5,033,346 downwards.
AGGACTGCAAGCAAAGGGCCAAGAGAGGCAGAGAAGGCCTCTCTCTCTCTCTTCCTCTCCTTCTCTCCCCTTCTCACTTTCCGCTGCGCCAGCAAACCCTGTCAGCCACTTTTACAGCTGAACTTCCATTATTTACGAGGGGGCCACTGAAACCTCATTCTTAATTATTTCCTAAATTTTAATAAAATGCATCTCCCCAATATGCCTGCAACATTTTAGAAAGTCACTACTGGCTCAACGGGGAATGAGGAAGGGTGGACATAAATCGAGTGGCGATTTATCAGGTTTACTCATCAATAATGTGGCTCATTGTGCTTTACAGGTTTAGGCCAAAACAGCCCCAATGATGGTGCCATGCTTTCTTACTCGTTTCTCCCTCATCCAATCACGAGGCACAGGAGCTATTGTTTGCCTGCACCTCAAAGACTATAAGTGGCAGATTAAATTAGGAGAGCTCATTCAACATAGCCTTAGGTAAAGAACAACAACAAGCGGAAAGCAGGGAAAGAGGGGGGGGGGTGTTTGTTCTTTCCCAAGTATGACAGCTCAAAGTTCAAGAAACACACATAAATCAACTCTAAGCAGGTTTTGATAGCATACAGAAAGAGAGATGGGCTCACCAGCATCAGCACTTCCATGCATGCAGATGTAAATCCATGCTTATACAGGCTAAATGTCTATATATACACCAGACTCCCAGCGAGAAAGTGTTTTAGAGATGACTATGATGCAGACAATAACACCATGACAGCAAAATCAATGCCAAATACACTCAAACTGCGGAGATGGAACAGTCCATATTCAGCCCACAGGCATAAACCAATATTTACTTTCATATTTTTTGGGCTGGCTGGAATAATTTGAATACTTGAGAACTTTCTTTGTTAAATGATTTAGTATTTCAGCCGAGTTAAGCTGACCTGACAAACTTACTCTGTTTTTTTATTCTCCTACGTCTTTTTGTGCCATTTTCATGGGTTGTAGTTTTGGAGAACAGTCTTCTAAGTGCGACAGAGTACGTCACAAAATCTCTCACACTACCCCTCAGTCAATCTGTTTCTCTGATACTCTGTTACCCTGTTCTTCAGTGGTCAGGACCCCCATGGACCCTCACAGAGCAGGTACTGTTTGGGTGGTGGGTCATTCTCAGCACTGCAGTTACACTGATGTGTTGGTGGTGTGTTAGTGTTTGTTGTGCTGGTCTGAGTGGATCAGACACAGCAGTGCTGCTGGAGTTTTTAAACACCGTGTCCACTCACTGTCCACTCTATTAGACACTCCTACCTCGTCGGTCCACCTTGTAGATGTAAAGTCAGAGACGACAGCTCATCTGCTGCTGCTCAGTTTGTATTGGTCATCCTCTAGTCCTTCATCAGTGGTCAGAGGACGCTGCCCACAGCTCAGCTGCCAACACAGCTGCCCACAGTCCAGCAGCAACACTGAGGTGTTTAAAAACTCCAGCAGCACTGCTGTGTCTGATCCACTCACACCAGCACAACACACACTAACACACCACCACCACGTCAGTGTTACTGCAGTGCTGAGAATGACCCACCACCCAAACAGTACCTGCTTTGTGGTGGGGGGCTGATACAGTGGATAATGAGTGTAGAAACAAGGGGGTGGTTTTAATGAAATGGCCAGTTGGTGTTTGGACATACATAATAGTAACTACCTGGGATATTGTAGCAATAGCCTATCAACATCTTTGCAACCACCTTGGCTACTATAGCAATGATTTAATGACACTTTAGTAACCACCTGGGAAACCATAATAATGGGCTAGCAACACCTTAACAAACCCCTGGGAAAATACAGCAAATGTCTATATAAACTTAGCAACCACCTGGGATACCATGGCAACATATAAACTAAGCAACACCCCCAATCTAGTCAAGCCAGAATCACACTGCCTAGGAGGACTCCACATTCCTGAACTTTGAGCTTAGGACATTTTCAAATGTCAAGCAGATGTCATCCAAACAGGATTAGGGTGCCTACAAGTTTTATGACTCAAAAGGATGTTATCTTGAAAATACGGACACAGTGGGAGGCCTGCAGCCCCCTTTGCTCCATATGGCAGACCATACCAGGCCATAAATCCTGGCCTGGAATCCAGCTGCAGATCTTCCCAAACCTTAACTAAGCTATGAATTAACATAAATAATTCTATAGACTGCACCAATATGGAATTTCCACCATTCAATCCAGAGATATCAAGAAATGGGTTGCTATGAGAATCTATAACAAAGCTAGCCTTTTTAGATTCCATTGACAATTTAGATATAGAACCACCACCCCCAAGTGGTGAAAATGAGGCACATCACACCACCACTGTGCGCTCATAAAGAATCCAAGGGACTTGGACATTGTCTGCTTTGAGTATTAACATTTATATAATCTATAAGCAATACTACTTGTTATTAGTATTATGTGTGTTATCTAAAATAGTACTTATATCCATTTCTACTATTGAGTGCTAGAAATACAGAGTGTCAACTTTAATAACCAACAGCAACAACCATCTAATTGTCACGATTTAGACCAGTGACCAATATGTATCCTGAATGTGGTTTTCTTTTATTTCCTTTGGTCCTTTCCTTTCGTGGTCAATTTTATTTCTTCAACATTTATATAACATTTAGTTCTTTACAGAGACTCTTTCGAGTTTAAGTTTCCCACGTCTTCCCAAGAACCACCCTGCCTCATATCATTTGAACCACTTCACGTGAGCTATGTTGTCCTTTTAACTTTTATCCTTTTGTCATGTTTTGCCCTTTTCTTTCATCTACCATTGAATGTAGTCCAAGGTAGTTTAATATTTAGCCAATAAACTCCATTTTATTGAAGCATCCTTGGTGCGAGCGTCTCTCTCTCTCTTGCTCTGGTCTGTGAACTTCGCATAAATCCAGGTTACCTCACACCCTCATCTAAAGGTTTGAGCAACGATAAATTAATATTGCATAGACCGCCACACAGCAATGATTTAACAACACTTTATCAATCACCTTGAACACCATAACAGCCTAGCAACACTTTAACAACCACCTGGGAAACTAACAAATGTTGTTAAAAACTTAGCAACCACCTGGAATGCCATAGCAACAGCCTATCAATACTTCTGCAACCATCTTGGCTATCATAGCAATGATTTAATAACACTTTCTTAATCACCTGGGACACCATAGCAACAGCCTAGCAACACCTTAGCAACCACATTGACTACCATAGCAACAGGCTAGCAGCACTTCAGCAAATACATGGGAAACTATAACAATGGCCTAACAACCCGTTAACTCCTGGGACACCATGCACTAAAAATGGCTCATCTGTTCAACCTAAAAAATGATTTCATGTGGTAACAAGTAACTAGTAACTGCTTGTTACTGCATGAAGTAATTTTTTAGGTTGAACTTACCAGGCATATTTACACTGTAGCAATTGCCTTAAAAACCATAGCAACCACCTCGGATACCATAGCAATGGCCTAGCAACGCCTTAGCAACCACCTGCCTTCCTGGCATGCAGTATGGAGCGAATTATTCAGTGTGTGGTAGCCTTTAGCCAGCTGCAGCAGTCTTTCTGCGCTACCTTGTTAAGACTAAACATTTGCATATTCGAATATTCAAAAAATTCTGAATCATCTCAAAAATGTAGACAGAGTGATCTGAGCACCACCTCTCTGGTGAAGGTGATGAACAGACCAAGGACCTCATGGCCTCAAAGTGAGTTCTGTTCATGTCGTTGGTGAAGCTTTGCGAAAATGAATAAGAGGGTGAAACTCACGTTTGGTGTGTAAGATATCATCAGTTCTACGCTTGATCAAGTTATTTTTACTGTTGCACAAATGAATCGCGCTCAGTGTGTAGAGGCCTTGTTGCGACCTACTGGATCTATTTTGAACTGTAGTAACAAACGCACTTGTCACGATTGGCTCCTCCCACTCCATGTCTGTTTGTTTTGGTTTAGCCCCCTTGTTTCGTGACTCCTCCCCTGATTGTCTTCACCTGTTTTTCGCCTGTCCCTCGTTTTCCCTGTGTATTTAAGCCCTGTGTTTGCCCCTTGTGTTTGACGCATGGTGGTTCTTTGTTATCTGCTGTATTGGTGTTTGCACTGTTGTTTGTACTGGTCTATGCGCTGTTGTTTGTACTGGTCTATGCGCTGTTGTTTGTACTGGTCTATGTGCTGTTGTTTGTACTGGTCTATGCGCTGTTGTTTGTACTGGTCTATGTGCTGTTGTTTGTACTGGTCTATGTCCTGTTGTTTGTACTGGTCTATGCGCTGTTGTTTGTACTGGTCTATGTCCTGTTGTTTGTACTGGTCTATGTACTGTTGTTTGTACTGGTCTATGTCCTGCTGTTTGTACTGGTCTATGTACTGTTGTTTGTACTGGTCTATGTGCTGTTGTTTGTACTGGTCTATGCGCTGTTGTTTGTACTGGTCTATGCGCTGTTGTTTGTACTGGTCTATGTCCTGTTGTTTGTACTGGTCTATGTACTGTTGTTTGTACTGGTCTATGTGCTGTTGTTTGTACTGGTCTATGTCCTGTTGTTTGTACTGGTCTATGTGCTGTTGTTTGTACTGGTCTATGTCCTGTTGTTTGTACTGGTCTATGTACTGTTGTTTGTACTGGTCTATGTCCTGTTGTTTGTACTGGTCTATGTGCTGTTGTTTGTACTGGTCTATGTCCTGTTGTTTGTACTGGTCTATGCGCTGTTGTTTGTACTGGTCTATGCGCTGTTGTTTGTACTGGTCTATGTCCTGTTGTTTGTACTGGTCTATGTCCTGTTGTTTGTACTGGTCTATGCTCTGTTGTTTGTACTGGTCTATGTCCTGTTGTTGTTTGTACTGGTCTATGTCCTGTTGTTGTTTGTACTGGTCTATGTCCTGTTGTTGTTTGTACTGGTCTATGTCCTGTTGTTTGTACTGGTCTATGCTCTGTTGTTTGTACTGGTCTATGTCCTGTTGTTGTTTGTACTGGTCTATGTCCTGTTGTTTGTACTGGTCTATGTCCTGTTGTTTGTACTGGTCTATGCTCTGTTGTTTGTACTGGTCTATGTCCTGTTGTTGTTTGTACTGGTCTATGTCCTGTTGTTGTTTGTACTGGTCTATGCGCTGTTGTTTGTACTGGTCTATGCGCTGTTGTTTGTACTGGTCTATGCTCTGTTGTTTGTACTGGTCTATGTCCTGTTGTTGTTTGTACTGGTCTATGTCCTGTTGTTGTTTGTACTGGTCTATGTCCTGTTGTTTGTACTGGTCTATGCTCTGTTGTTTGTACTGGTCTATGTCCTGTTGTTTGTACTGGTCTATGTCCTGTTGTTTGTACTGGTCTATGCTCTGTTGTTTGTACTGGTCTATGTCCTGTTGTTGTTTGTACTGGTCTATGTGCTGTTGTTTGTACTGGTCTATGTCCTGTTGTTGTTTGTACTGGTCTATGTCCTGTTGTTTGAACCTCTGTCGGTGTTGTTTGGTTGTTTATTGTGTTCATTCTGTCATGTCTGTCTCTCCTGCTCTCCGTATTGGCTATTTGAACCTGGACCGTTTGGACTACTTGGATTTGCCCATAATAAAACTCGCTCATCTCAGCTCGTGCGTCCGCCTCCTCGCTCCCCGTCACAGCACATCAAATTCTTGTTAATCCTGAAAGATTTTTAGCTTGATTCCACTGAGAACTAGTGCAAAATACCAATTATTCAAAGCCTGTATGCAGTTCAGCTGCGCCGTATAAAGCTCACGTTTGAAAAACGGCATGAAAGAACAGACTAAACAAACCTCCACTGTTGTGTGACTGCGCCGGCTCCACGGCGCAGCACCTGCATGGCACAGGAATCTGCATATGCAGCTAAGAGCAGCACCTTACACACGCATTTTTACACATTAATTACAAATTACAGTCATTTTTACCACCACGCTTTGAGTCTAGCACTGAATAATGCCTGAATGTGTGAAAATAAATGTTTATTTATCTGGAAGCAGTGCAGCAGAGACCATTTGCCTTTGCACACTTTTTAAGTAATGTCCCTGCTCCGGAATAATCAGGAGACCCTTAAGCAGACTTGGCAGAATGATTTATTCCTACTTTGGAGCCTAGATTGGGGTTTTAACATGTTTAAGGGATTGCGTACCCGCAGAGAGAACCGGGCTTGGCGGGAGGAGGCGCGCCGGTGCTTCAGCAGCACGACCTGAAATTAATTTTAATATTTGACAAATCAAATGCACTTAGCTGGAAGAGAACTGTATGCGGATAGAGAGTGTAATGAGTTGTCGGCGGAGGTGTGTGCGCTCGTGAGTGCTCTGTGATAATAACACCTCCTCACTGAGACAGTGAAGGGTTTAGGGATGGAGGTCACATCATAATGAAGCATGAGGGTCAAGGCTGATCACCGTTAGATGATCACCATTAGATGAGCGTAAAGCGCTGTGGGCACCAGGCTTTGCAACAATGCACTCTTTCACACATTGATAGTACTGTACGATGAATCAACTGAGAAATAGCAAAACTAGAAGAAGAACTGCCAATTATTTATGTTCTGTTTTTAAATTGCATACTAATGTGTAGTAAGCAGAGTTGTCAACGTCTGTACTTTTCAAACTCACTAAAAGGCAGTACAAGTATAGTATAATATAATATAGTATAGTATAGTATAGTATAGTATAGTATAGTATAGTGTTGTATAGTATAGTATAGTATAGTATAGTATAATGTTGTATAGTATTGTACAGTATAGTATAGTATAGTGTTGTATTGTATGGTATAGTATAGTATAGTATAATGTTGTATAGTATTGTATAGTATAGTATAGTATAGTATAGTATAGTATAGTATAGTATAGTGTAGTGTAGTGTTGTATTGTATAATATAGTATAGTATGGTATAGTATAGTATAGTATAGTATAGTATAGTGTGATGTTGTGTACTATAGCATAATATACTGTGTGCACAATTATTAGGCAAGTCCTATTTTTGAAGATTATTTTTATTAATGACCAACTACAGCGCTCTCGGTTAATCCAAAATGTTAATAAACCTCAAAGATGAATGTTTAAGAAAGTAAAAGTGAAGTTTTGGCTTTCTTAGGAGAATCTATATCTATATGTGCACATTTACTGGGAAACTATAATGGTGCAGAATTATCACGCAGCTAAATGAAAAACATTTTCCCATCTCACTTTATTTTCATCTGTTCAAGTGAGAATTATAAACAAACATCTCAAAGCTTTCCAATGAACATTTCTGAGAAATAAAAAAAAAAAAAAAGTGACCAATACAGCCACCCATCTTTTCAATAACAGTGATAAGCCTTCCATTCATGGGGTCGGTCAGTTTCTTGATCTGTTGACGATCAACTTTTTGTGCAGCAGCGACCGCAGCCTCCCAGACCCTGTTCAGAGAGGGGTCCTGTTTTCCTTCGCTGTAAATCTCCCGTTTAAGAACTGCCCACAAGTTCTCAGTTGGGTTCAGGTCAGGTGAGGAAGGGGGCCACGTCATAAGTTTTTCATCTTTAATGCCTTTACTGGCGAGCCATGCAGAGGAGTACCTGGATGCATGTGATGGAGCATGTCCTGCATAAAAATCATCGTCTTTTTGAAAGATGCAGATTCTTCCTGGACCACCGCTTAAAGAAAGTGTCTTCTAAAAACTGTCAGCAGGCTTGGGAGTTGATTTTAAGCCCATCTTCAACCCAAAAAGCTCCAACCAGCTCATCTTTAATAATACCAGCCCATACCAGTACCCCACCTCCACCTTGCTGGCGTCTGACTCGAGGTGGAGCTCTGTCCCGTTACTGATCCAGCCACGGGCCCGTCCATCTGGTCCATCAAGAGTCAGTCACTCTCATTTCATCAGTCCATAAAACCTTTGAAAAATCTGTCCAGATGTTTTTGGACCAGTCTAGATGCTTCAGCTTATGTGTCTTGTTCAGTGGTGGTCGGGTTTCTGCCTTCCTTACCTCGGCCACGTCTCTGAGCGCTGAACATCTCGTACTTCTTGATGCTCCAGCTAGGCTGCAGTTCTGAAATATGACAGAACTGGAAGATAATGGGTTCCTGGCAGCTTCACGCTTGATTCTTCTCAAATCCTTGGCAGTTAATTTGTGTCTTTTTTTCTCAGCACGTTTCTTGTGACCCTGTTGACTATTTGCAACAAAGCGTTTGATGGTTCTGTGATCTCGCCCCAATATCTCAGCAATTTCAGAGTTCTGCATCCCTCTGAGAGACTTTTGGTCATTTTTGACTTTTCAGAGTCAGTTCAGTCTCTTTTTTGGCCCATTTTGCCTGAAGAAAAAAAGCTGCCTAATAATTATGCACACCTTGATATGGGGTGTTAACCTCCTTAGGCCACACCCTCCCTCATTACACAGATACACATCACCTGCTATGCATAAATCCATTAAGCATTCAAGTTTATCCAGCTTGGAGTTAGAAAATATGCCTAAAAATGATAATATGGTCAAAATACTCACTTGCCTAATAATTGTGCACACAGTGTATAGTAAAGTCTAGTATAGTATAAGATGGTATAGAGTGGTGTAGTAAAGTATAATATAGTAATGTAAAGTATATTATAATGTGGTATAGTGTGTTGTAGTATAGTATAATGTGATGTAGTATAGTACAGTATAATACGGTATAGTATGGTGTAGTATAGTATAGTATAGTAAAGTCTAGTATAGTATAATATGGTATAGTATAGTACAGTATAATATGGTATAGAGTTGTGTAGTATAGTATAGTATAGTAAAGTCTAGTATAGTATAATATGGTATAATATAGTACAGTATAATATGGTATAATATGGTGTAGTATAGTATAATATAGTAAAGTCTAGTATAGTATAATATGGTATAATATAGTACAGTACAATATGGTATAGAGTTGTGTAGTATAGAATTGTATAGTAAAGTCTAGTATAGTATAACGTGGTATGGTGTGGTCTATTATAATATAATATAGTAAAGTCCAGTATAGTACAATATAGTGTAGTGAAGTATATTATAGTATGATATAGTATAGTATACTACACTTTACTATACAATGACACAATAACATGCAATATTATGGTATGGCATGTTATAGTATTGTATACACTATATTGCCAAAACTATTCGCTTTATGACCTTTTTAAGTTCTTTTAGGTTTTTTAGTAGGAAAAATCATTCTATATAGAACCGTGGACACTCAAAGAACCCTTTGCATGATTAAAGGACTCTTTGCATCATGATATGGTTCTTCAGATTGATGGAGAATGTGCTGTAGATGGTTCTATATAGAACATTTTTGTAAATAAAGCACCAAAAGGGTTCTTCTATTGTTGTTATGATGCCAAGCTTGTAATAATAGAGGAATCTTTTTGAATCCCTTACTAAAGAGCCCTTGAAGAACCATCAATTTTAACTGTGTTCTAAGGAAAGTATCACTAATCACTAATCACTGTTAAAAAGCCAGCAATGGTCTTCAGATTTAAAACCTTAATGCTTGCTTCCAAAGCCAAAAATGGACCAGCCCCTCCCTGCATGAGGGCAATGGTGAAATCTCGAACTGTACCACGAGCCTGTCGAGCTTCAAGTACAGCTTCGCTTGACCCGCCATCCTTCAAGGCGCATGGAACACAAGCATCAGTTCTCTGTACTGACACCCAGGTGGTGGAACTCCTACCGGCTGTCCGAACAACAGAGTCTGTGGCGGCCTTCAAATGCAGACTGAAGACCGTCTCTTTATACAGCACTTAAATGAGCACTGAATAAAGTATTGATTGCAATGTACTGTAGTGTAGTGTATTGCAGTGTATTGTAGTGTATTGTAGTGTAGTGTAGTGTATTGCAGTGTATTGTAGTGTATTGTATTGTGGTGTAGTGTAGTGTAGTGTATTGTATTGTATTGTGGTGTAGTGTAGTGTATTGTGGTGTAGTGTAGTGTATTGTATTGTGGTGTAGTGTAGTGTATTGTAGTGTAGTGTAGTGTATTGTAGTGTAGTGTATTGCAGTGTATTGTATTGTATTGTATTGTGGTGTAGTGTAGTGTATTGTGGTGTAGTGTAGTGTATTGTATTGTGGTGTAGTGTAGTGTATTGTAGTGTAGTGTAGTGTATTGTAGTGTAGTGTATTGCAGTGTATTGTATTGTATTGTATTGTGGTGTAGTGTAGTGTATTGTAGTGTAGTGTATTGTATTGTGGTGGAGTGTAGTGTATTGTGGTGTAGTGTATTGTATTGTAGTGTTTTGTATTGTATTGTATTGTGGTGTAGTGTAGTGTATTGTAGTGTAGTGTATTGTATTGTATTGTAGTGCAGTGTATTGTATTGTATTGTATTGTGGTGTAGTGTAGTGTAGTGTAGTGTAGTGTTTTGTATTGTATTGTATTGTGGTGTAGTGTAGTGTATTGTAGTGTAGTGTATTGTATTGTATTGTAGTGTAGTGTATTGTATTGTATTGTGGTGTATTGTGGTGTAGTGTATTGTAGTGTATTGTATTGTATTGTGGTGTAGTGTAGTGTAGTGTATTGTATTGCATTGTATTGTGGTGTATTGTATTGTAGTGTATTGTGTAGTGTAGCATATTGTAGTGTAGTGTAGTGTATTGTATTGTATTGCAGTTTATTGTATTGTAATGTATTGTAGTGTATTGTAGAGAATTGTAGTGTAGTGTATTCTAGTGTATTGCAGTGTAGTGTAGTGTATTATAGTGTATTGTAGTGTAGTGTAGTGTATTGTAGTGCATTCAAGTGTAGTGTAGCATATTGTAGTGTAGTGTAGTGTATTGTATTGCAGTTTATTGTATTGTAATGTATTGTAGTGTATTGTAGAGAATTGTAGTGTAGTGTATTCTAGTGTATTGTAGTGTATTGTATTGTATTGTAGTGTAGTGTAGTGTAGTGTAGTGTATTGTATTGTAGTGTATTGTAGTGTAGTGTAGTGTAGTGTAGTGTAGTGTAGTGTATTGTAGTGTAGTGTATTGTAGTGTAGTGTAGTGTAGTGTAGTGTAGTGTAGTGTATTGTGGTGTAGTGTAGTGTAGTGTGTTGTAGTGTATTGTAGTGTAGTGTAGTGTATTGGAGTGTAGTGTAGTGTAGTGTAGTGTA